>NW_008614810.1:0-53186 GCF_000691845.1 Merops nubicus | reverse complement strand
GGGAAAGAGAAAACTAGGAAAAAAATAAGCTTGCCTTCTCTAGTAGGAGTAACATTAAAAAGCGTGATCTCCTTGAGAAAGTTAATTGGTCTGAAAAGCATTCTGCATATCTCAAAAGAGGCTCATATTAAGCTCTCCAAGTGGAAATACCATCTATTTGTCATACTGCTTTCCTTTGTGCACTAATAAAGCAAAAAATCAAGCATTCTTCCTTAGAGTGTCACTGCAGGAAAACTGATTAGTCGTAGCATGAGGAAAAAATTGGCTCTTGATAGCAGTAAAAAAATCAAATAGAGGAGAAAGTCTCCAGTATTATGAAAAGGTACATTTGAAATGCAATTTGATGGATAGTCTTAGGAATGCTGCCAAAAATAACACATGGGAACTTAATCAAGAATAAGCTGTTCCTCTGATTTGCATGCATACGTAACAGAAAAATAAAATGAAGAATAGCTCTTAGCAAGCAAAATTTAAAAATATTTTGTTTTGCAGTACTTCCCTTTTATAGACTTTTTAAATATCAATTTTCAGTGACATTAAATCAGATTATCTACTACAGTATAATGTACATCTGTAACACTGTCTATACAACCATGCTGGAAATTTACTTCATTTAAAATATGTCACTAGCAGTAACTGGGTCAAATAGCTCTTGGCTATAAGGCATTACCCATAACAGTATCTCACCCATCTACCACCTTACGTGTCCTTATACTGAAAGGTTTCCACAACTCTGTGGCTGTCCAGCTAAAATTCTGCAGGAGCCTACAGAGGTCCTGGTGAGTTTTTCATTCCTGAACTCCACAACTTGCTCATTTAGATTTAGTTTTAAAAACTCAGCATCAACCAGGCCCGTACTTCCACTCTCCACTCTGTGCAGGTGTTTTGCAGGAATACTGCAGCATCACTGCTTCTGGATCTGAAGCCAAAGCTGGCAGAGCTTCCTCCTGCCCGCGTGCAGAGGCTCACCCTGCCCCACGGCACGCTGTGGGGGATCTGCCAGAGGCACTTACCAACTGAAGTTGGCATTTCTCCCCACTGCAGAACCACATCCTTGGTTATCCTTCCGTACGTGTTGACATAAACTCCTTCATCCTCATAACAGACCAGCAGCTCCATCCCATCCGTGTTTGGGAGAATGATGATTGCATGAGGCTGGATACTGCTCTGGATCTACCGACACCGAAGAGAAGAGGAAGCCTTTTGTTTTACTACCACAGATCCTGTGCTGGGAGAAAGGGCTGAGGGATTTCTGATTTTGGCTGACAGTAGGTCAGAGATTCACTCACTCTAGAAGTGTTAGCTGTGCTCTCCCCAATCTAGACACTCTACACAGTGACAACAAAGACTTGTAAGCCCTCGGGGCACACAAGTCTGAAGTCATCTTACAGCAGACATCTGAAGCCAGGAAAGATTAACTTCTCTGTAGGAGTGCCCATGTCTTTCCATGGTCATAGAGGGAGCCTGGGGCAAGCAGCCCAGATGCAGACCTCAGCACTGTAGTGAACAGAGCCTGGAGAGGTGCGTGGCACGCTGCAGGCCCATCTGACACTTCAGTGTACAATGAACAGCAGACCTTGGCAGCTAAGGCCACCCGGCCTTTGCTGACCCTGTTGAACCTCATCAGTGGGACATCGTGTCCTGTGCACTGTCACCTTCCCTGCAGCCTCTGCCAGGCATTTGCAAAGCACTTGGGCATTCAGCTGCTACCCCTGAAACAGTCATGTTGGCCCACGGCAGCTCTGAGTGGGCAGCGCCCAACCATGGAGAGATGCTGGCCATGAGGAGAGGACAGAAAGGGAGGCACAAACCCCTAAACGCAGGTGGCCACGTCTGCTTGGACCCCTCCACCCAATTTACTGCTGCCAGCCTCCGGCAGTGATCCCCAGGGGCAGCCTGGCATGTTGGTCATCTGAGGAAAGGAAAGGGGGGTGCAGGGAACCAGAAAGACAAAGCTCCGGGCCCAGCAGCAGCTCTTACATGTGTTGGCAGATAAATATCGTAGACGGATCCCGAATCCACGTCCACTGCATGGAAGCCAGCGCAGGAGCCATAGATCACCTTCAGTCTCTGACCCTCCTCCACGGTTAGATCCACCAGCAATGGCTTATGTACCAGTTCTCCAAAGGACTGCGAGGCAACCACCAGTGAGATTTACTTCACTGCTTAGAAGCACAGTGGGGTTTACAGAAACATGCTCTACTGCAGATACTATGGGTTTATTCCTCCCCCACTCCCGTGGGCCCCACCCACCAGACCAGCTGAGCTAACGTGTCCCTCATGGACAAGGACAGGTTACTCTGCAACCTCCTGCATTTCAGTCACAGAATGTTATAAGCTCTTTTCTGTGGGGTTTACATTAGTTGGCCTGGTTGGTTTTTAGTAAGAATTGTTTTCCCCAGGGTTCAGGGCAATTTGACATCCCTGTAGTGTTTACTTCAATCTGCACAACCAACAGTAACTGATGGTCTGTAAATCAGTCTGGTAATTATACCAAGCCAGATAATTCTTGCAGCATTCAAAAAATATAACAATGCTGTGTATCACTTAATGATTTGTTCTTCTCAGATGATGTTTAGACTCAGTTCACATCTCTCTGCCTCGTGTTTGACTTATAGAGAGATGAACAAACTGTTGAGATATTGTATCATTTTGATTATTAGTTTATGCCCAGTTACAATTCAGAGCTTTAAGTGTACTGCCTCTTAGAGCTAGAAGAACTCCTAAATGAAAATCTGATACTAAGTTAGTGTCAGATTTACTGAAGAACTTGTAACACAGCCATGATAAAATCTCAGAAGATTTTTGTAAAATGGGTAACTGGAAGTGGCTATGAGAAATTCCCACATACAGCTGAAATACATTGTTACCTTAAAGGCCATAAATTTATGGTATGGCTTTGGTGCCCATGCATAGACTTCCACAGAACTCTTCAATGCAATTACCAAGAACTTGATTCTTTCATATTTTACTGAAATTAAGCAAAACAAAAAAGAATTTAGCAGCAATTCCAAAGTCATTCCAGTTACTTCATGAAAGCAGAAAATGACAATATTTCTCCCCAGGATTTTAGGATTTTAGGATGCATTTTAGGATTGCTAATTCTATGAAGTTAAGAATTTTGACACATTTATGACACAGAAGTCATTACTCTTATCAGTAATTGAAGCTGTTACCATGTTTTGGATCACCTAGTCGATACACACTTATTTACACTTACTTTTGGACGTTAGACAGTGCTTACTCATCAAGACTAGAAAATTGGTTTTCAGACAGGGACATTTCCAATAAAAGAATGCTATGACTGCAGCAGAGTGTATTGGCAGTCCCAGTCACAGCACTGGCAGTGATATCTTGAGCTGATGGCAAAATTTCCCAGAGGAAAGGAGGACAAAAAAGGAACTGAAATAAAAAGTTAAGAAACAAGGCCACTTCAAAAGCAAAAGGCCAGTTTGATAGCAGAGCACCTTCCTTTATCCCTGAAGTCTGAGAAAATTCATTTGGGGGGAAAAAAAAAAGGAATTTATCAGAAATAAAAGCATCATTATGTAGTGTATCCACAAATGCTCAAGTATATCTGTTGCCACATTGAAACAGCTGCCTAAATTAACCATCAGAAAAAGCTCTGTTCACTACTACTGTTCTCTGGGGAGAGCTGATAAAATCCAGAAATGGCCATTCCAGAAGTGTTGCTGGATCTGCATTTCCAGCTGCTATCTGGATTTGTGAAGGAACAGATCATGGGAACTTCTAAATGTGGAGGTTTGTTAACCTGGTTCCAGTGCTCTTATTATGGGGGGGAAAAAAAAAAAAAAGCAAGCATTATTTGGATCATGCCAAGAAACCTCTGGAGGCTTTTGCAACCTCTTTACCCCAAGTTTTAGGGGAATATGGCATTTTTCCTAAACAAAGTAGTAATAGTTCTGTGCACTTCCACCTTCTGCCACTATATCTCTAACCAAAACTGATTTTGAAACATGACAGGAGGGAAAATCTCAGACTTGTGAGAGCACCACTTCTTTAACTTTAATGTCTTTTAGATATCTTACTACTGTATGAGCCTGTAGTGGTTATCTCTTTGTAGACAACAAGGAGACAAAGCTACAACTTACTCTCTTTTTACTGTGCAGGAATGAAAGGCTACTGAACTGTGAGTATTAAAGGACTTGACACTTTTTCAACAGACAAAAAAATGTCTCTCAACCTTTACAGCTGTACTGACTAACCAGAGCTTTTGTTCAGTCTTGTCTACCTTACAAGACTTCTTGGAATCTTGTCTTGGGGGAAAAGGGAGTGTAGAAAAAGAACACCTTATCTGTGAAAGGGGACATTTGATAATCCTCATTCTTTGCTTTGGGTGCTATCTGGGAATTCACCCAAGTCTGAAGTTTCAAAAGAGCAATTTATCACTTAGAGGAGCCAGAAGTTGCCTGAAGCAACCAAGATCCATAAATACCATTTCACCCTGACGTCCGAGACGCCTGCTGCATCAAAGAGACAAGGAAGCGATCAGTGCCAGCTGCCTCAGTGGCAGCCTCCAGACTCTGAGACCAACTGTTGGCAGAGCTCATCCTTCCTGGGAACTGAAGCACAGCTGTCAAAGAGGCCTCTCACTACCTGAAGAAGTCTACTGTACATCTGTGGTTCAGAGGGAAGTTCAGTGCCAGGCTGCAGCCCAGGGTAACAAAGCCCTCTTCATCTGGAAGAGAATGCTCTTTGTTTCCCATGCTTCCCTGCTGGAAAGCCTCCTTTCAATAGCTGTTAGTGTATTGTTAGCAGGCCACTTCATTATGCTGCTGACACCCTGGGGTATGATACCAGAGAAGTACATTATTAATTGTTTTGGGGGTCAAGCTCCTGCTTCAGCAGCCACTTACTGCCGTCGTTATTGATGAGGCCCCACTAGCAGATTTTTCCAAGAGCACACGTATGGCAGGAGGAGACTGAGCTCAGTCCAGTTGCTGCTGCTCCGTATTGACTGACACAGCTGGACAAGAGCTGAGCTAGCTCTTAGGAGAAAACCAAATCAAAGGCAACCTGCAGTGCCCATTAAGATGCATCAGGAAAGCCACTCAGGAGAAGGAGCTCTTGGTCCATATCCCCACCTGCAGGGCAGCAGGCTCACTGCACACCCCGCTGACTGAATGCTACATGCCTTTCACTCGTTTTGGTGGACGTTTCTACAGCCAAATCCATTTCAATTACTTAAAACCATTCAAAAGGCACCTGCCTGGTGAAAACACACTTATCCCATAACTGTACCGCAGTGGATCTCAGACAGCATTAGGAAATTTTGTGAGTTTAGGGGAATCAATGAATCATCTTGAAGTTAAACATATGCTTCTGTTCCCAGATGCCACCCCAAAACTCAGGCACTAGTTGGGCTTGCTTTTTCCTCCTACTCTCTTTTTTTTTTCCCCTTTACTCCCCCCCCTTTAAAATCTACATTAAAGAGAGAGATATTTTTTTCACTCCATTCTAGCATGTGATTTCATCATGGTAAGAGACCAAGGAAACCTGCCAGTGAAGAGAAGAGCTGCTTGTTGATCAGGGTCCTTCTGTTAACCTGAAGGGTCTAACAGAGGTGGTGACACGTTACCAGCTCTCACTGTCCATATTAGCACTCTCCTGGAAGTTGCATCCATTACAGGAAGGAGACAGATGGGAATTTGCACCTGCTCCAGGTCACAGCCCAGCATCCCACCTCAAAACTTTTCCCATAATCAGTTTAACCCAGTAACTTGCCACCTATTCTGGTGCTTGGCCAGAAAAGTTTACCCTGAGGGATAGGGAAGACAGCTAGAAATAAACCTAAACATTAAACCCAGCAGCTACACACACTGCAGCTCTCTTTCTCCAACAGCTTTATCCCAACCATCTGATCACTGCATTTGCTACTCACCAACTTTATAGTGCACACAGCCTTCCAAGTCACCCACTGTTGTCCAGCCCTGTTTCTTTTCTACTTCAGGGTCGTTGTGAAGGATTTTATTTCTTAACCAGGACAAATAGTAAACTCGCAGCTTGTTCTTCTTACCTGGCCACAGAACAAAAAACGTTGGGTTACCTCCAGAGGAAAATAGGTACAAAAACCTTGCCCAAGCAAACTGAAAGCCCTGCAGAGCAAACCAAAATAATAATGAAGGAGAAACTTGTGCAGCCACAGAGATCTTCCTCAGATTTTACATCTACAACAGCTTTACTCCAGACTCCACCCCAACACACGCTTTCCCAACGATCAAGGACAGAGACACATGGTAATAACACATGAACATAAAATGACAAACTCCAGGGAACAGTTCTTTGCTTGTCTGGTTCTTAGGACACAAACAACTTTTTATACTCCCACAAGAAAAGCACCAGAGAGTCGTGCACTGAGATCAAAAATACATATATATATATATAGCTGAGTCAGAATGGCTCTTTTTCCCCACAAAACTGTAGGAGAGCTTTAGGATGCATTTTGAGGGCTGAAATTATCTTCACAGCTATCAGAAGAAAGTAGGACCGGTTTGAAAGGAGGAAAAAAAGTGAAGATGAATATGGTGATGAAATATACTGCACAAATTCTTCCTAGTTAGTGACCAGGACATTTCAGGTCCTTAATATCAACCTCAGAGACACAAACCGGTCAATTTGTATTAAGATTGTTCATTATTCCTCTGGTGGAGAAGCACACCAAACTACAGCACTACACAGTTCTATTACTGAACCACTCTGCACCAGTTCTGCTGTAAGGAAAAGTGTGCAATATCTGAAACTGCAGTGAGAGAACTTCACATGGCCCATGCTAACTTCATCTGCTTGCCAGAAGCTGGTGACTCCTTTGTCAGCAGCCCGCCCTTTGTGCTGCAAGGGGTGTAATGCTTATCAGGCTGCATACAGAAACTGCAAGAGGTGTTTCTTCTCCACAGGCAAGAGAATCTACTTGCCCAGGCTGCCCTATCTTCAACTGACAATGCATCTGCCACCGTCATCAAACTACAGCTCAGACTCTGAGCCCTCGATACTAGAAGGTCTCTTTGAATGCAGGGCAAAACTCATGATAAACTTTATCAGTGACTCTAACAACTAATGGCCAACAAAGCATTTGCTGAACTAGTGAGAAGGTGGCCCTACATGCACATACTCAAAGATTTCATTCTCCTTCGCCATTGCAGTGCCAGTGCTGAAGCTGGGGGTGAGGAAGAGAGATCACCCCTGCTTTGACTGGGAGCCACTAAGTAGGGCCCCCCCAGGTCTCTGCATGAGGGAAGGGAACGGGAGATGCTCTCGGGGAGCCGGCGTGTGGGTGAGAAGCCCCACGCTGGTGCTTCCCCAGCCACAGTCAGGCAGCCGGGGGCCGTGCACAGCGTCTCCGGCCCGTGGGGCTGGAAGGCAGAGAGGCTGAGCTGCACTGCAGCCAGAGCTGGGCTGCCCCGTGGGGCAGGGGCCCTGAGGGGTCGGGATGCCCCCCGGCAGCCTGCCAGCACATCCAGCTATGGACTTGAGCGACTTGAAGTTTCCACGTGCTGCCTGCTGATGGAGCAGCTCACAGCTGGCTGCCCATGTCAGAGACAGGCACGGGCATACAGAACCAGGGGACACTGGTCACAGCACAGGCATACAGAACCAGGGGACACTGGTCACAGCACAGGCATACAGAACCAGGGCACACTGGTCACAGCACGGGCATACAGAACCAGGGGACACTGGTCACAGCACAGGCATACAGAACCAGGGGACACTGGTCACAGCACAGGCATACAGAACCAGGGGACACTGGTCACAGCACAGGCATACAGAACCAGGGGACACTGGTCACAGCACGGGCATACAGAACCAGGGGACACTGGTCACAGCACAGGCATACAGAACCAGGGGACACTGGTCACAGCACAGGCATACAGAACCAGGGCACACTGGTCACAGCACAGGCATACAGAACCAGGGGACACTGGTCACAGCACAGGCATACAGAACCAGGGGACACTGGTCACAGCACGGGCATACAGAACCAGGGGACACTGGTCACAGCAGGACAGGAAGCCCGAGCACTGAGACCATCCTGCTGTGCCCAGCCAGCTCCACGCTGGGGTCCTGGGGCTGGCACAGAGCCCCTACCCTGATGGCAGGGGATCCCCTAACAGAGCTGCCCCTCGGGGAAAGCAGCTGCAGGGGCTGGGGCAGCATGAGGGGAAGCACAGCTTGCAAACAGGCTGCTCCACGGACTCCAGCACCACAAGCTGTTGCATTACAAAGGCAAACAGTCTAAAAAATCTTTTGATGATTATTTGGATGGGGGGAAGGGCAGGAGGAAAAAAAGAGGCAGTTTCAAAATCAAAAATCTGTTCACTGAGCTCACATTTGAAGTGGAATTGGAGACCCGTTTTCAAATTGTGGACCTGCTATTTAATTTTAAAAGCCCCTATGCTCTGATGGCACAAAATGAAGCGTGAAGTAACATTGCACTGGTCTTTGTTTATCCCCACTACAAATGTGGCAGCAGATTTGGCAGTAGATGAGCACCCTGATTTATTGCCTGACTTCATATTTATTAAGCCATGTTTCAAGAAAGAGAAAAGCTCCACCACTCTGTAGCTTTCTAAAGCTTTGGAAAAGGAACTACAGTAGGAAACAATATTCCCAGAAGTCCCACATCTGACCAAGGAAAGGTCCTCCTAGGAATATGCTGCAAGCCATAGCCACAAGGGCCCTTTCAGTAACACTGAAAAATAGGGAACATAGTCCAGACCAGAAGCATTGCAGCTCTGGGCAAGGAAGAGTTCAGAGGGCTCACGGTCAGTACAAGGCACTGAATGTTTTTAAAACCGTCATGTGTCCCTGTCCACCAGCAGACAAATTCTCTCTCAGATACTTCCACAGCTTCAGCTTCCCCAGTAGCTTAGTCAAACTTGAAGACTGGGAACAAAGAGCACACATGGGAATTTCCCAGCACGTGGCTAATTTTTTTTTGTTGTTCACATGATGTGCACCAGGGTACTTCTCTCCAACCAGAAACGTTTTTCAAAACAACAACAGAGAGATCTCTCAAGTGTGTTTCCATTGTGTTTCAGTGTCTAGACCACAAGGAAAGTCAGAAGACAGGAAATTCCTCTGCCTTTCAGCAGCCTGCCATGAAAAGAGCAGGACTGGTTAGTTATATAAACATGGCTATGCAAGTATTTCAACAAGTTATGCTGCTCTTAATGTTCATATTGGGGGGGAGGAGGGGGGATTAGACTCGGCTTGTAAATTCCTAAAAGTCAATTTAAAGAGCATTTTAAAATGTGATTTTTTTTTTTTCCCCTCCTAATTGTTACGGTCATGAAATAAGGACGAAAACTCTGCTCTAGCCATCAAATGACCAACCTGACAGGCTGTGACTGCTCTGAGAACTCCTGGCTCCGATGCTCCCACAGACATCATTTTGAATGCAAAGTCCTTTTTCCTATATTGAGTTTTTGCTTTTATTGTTGCTGTGGTTTTTAATTATTAAGCAGGCAGATTTCAACCAGTTCTTCTACTCTGTCATCTCTCCCTACCTTCCTGAGTGCCACCATCAGTCAGTTGGGCTGCAAAACCCTCAGGGAGCCACAAGTGGAACATGTTCTGTAGGCACGTCGCTGCTCTCTCCTCCAGCATTTTTATGACTCTGTATTACCTGAGCAGCCAGAACTATGATTTTGCCTCCCAA
Organism: Merops nubicus; assembly: GCF_000691845.1. Lineage (NCBI taxonomy): Eukaryota > Metazoa > Chordata > Aves > Coraciiformes > Meropidae > Merops > Merops nubicus. The sequence goes on along the minus strand of NW_008614810.1, from coordinate 43,510 downwards.
AATTACAAACTCAAGAACTGATTAACTACTCTGCTTTGACCTGCAAATCTTTCTTGTACCAGCTGCCACAGCTCAGTATGTCAGTATCGAAAGCTTTGTTGTCAAAAAGTTTTGTATTTCAGATATAAATTGGGAGAAGAAATGATTTCAGGGTTTCAGACTGAAGAGTATACATATTAACAATTTTAGGTGGTAACCTCCTTGAATCTCAGTGCACTGCAGCACCTTTGCACAACGCAGTGACACCTTTCAAACCTCACCATGGTCAGCACTCCCCCAAAAATTCAAGAGAACATGCAACTGAGTGTGCCACAGGGAGCTGAACAATGCACCCAGGGAAACAGTAGCAGTCCTGGCATGAAGGTCAGAGGCAGCTCCATAACCAGCCTACCAAAACCCCTGTTTGCAGAAACACAACCTCCTCTCAGCGTTCCTAGTTTGCCTGGAGAGGTGAAGCAACTCACCACAAATAAAAACATATTACATGAAGCCCAGCATGAAGGAAGCTTAAAGTGAGAACTGCAGCACGGAAACTAAAAGAAGGACGTAAGGGGGAACTTGGGCATGACAGCTTCATGGTTCTGCTGAGCATGCTCCCCCAGCCCTGCCCTGCAGCTGGAACAGATGCCTCTTTCCTGCCTTGTACTCCAGTAACCTCCCGTGAAACAGAGGAGATGGGACAGAGGCGAAAGCAGAAGCCAGCCAAAGATAAGCTGATTTTGCAAGGGTTAATGTAGCGTGTCTCCACAGGGGAAGCAATATTTTTTAGGAAACAAAGAAACGGATGCATGGAGGTACTCGGATCGTGACTGACGCAAACGTCAATAACCCAAAACCAATTACCCAGCAGACTGAAGCACACACTCCTCCTCTGTGCAGGCCATGCTGCAAACCAACAGATTTTACACAAGATGGATTATATCCTTTTTTTTTTTAACAAGGTCTCCTACAGAATAAACTATCAAGTGGTGCTTCTCAAACGGTTTACATTTTAATGTACAGCATTAGACATCAAAAGGACACACAGGAGGTTGTGAGTTTTTTAAACCCTCCTTGATTAATCTTTTCTTTATAAAGATCTCACAGCACAGCTGTAGCTGAGAATGCAGCAAATGACAGGTTAATAAAATATGGTTGTTCTAGAGAGAAAGGAAATCCCATGTTGATGACACCAGCACAGTTCTTTGGACCTGTAGTACCATAACACTGCTACTGCATTAAGTGGCTTTAAATTGTCTAAGTGTGTGCCCTTCTGCACCAGTGTTAGGAGAGTCCCAGAGCTCCTCCAGGGGAGTCCGAGCGGTTCTGGAGCTTCAATAAAATTTTGGCTGCCTCTGAACAACGACACAGGGGCCTCTGCGAGAAACCTCATTTAACATCCTCTCCCTGTCACATATGCACAGCATAGCAAAGGCTGATTTCACAAACAAACCAAAACAAAAGGAAGGTAAATGGCTGAACAACACCTGTGAAGAAAGATTAACAGCACACCACATCAAGTTGCTTAACAGCAGGACAACCTTATGCAATAACTCTCTGGAGCCAAAGAGTCTGGAACCTCAAGCTTCATAAAACATATTTTTCATCAGCACACACAAAACAAACACAACAATCACCACCACCCTTCATCTCCCGTTGCTTTGCTGTCTGCAGTTGCACCTAGTGAGAGACAAGGCCAAAAGCTGCACCAATCTGCCTTCTCATGCTGGTAAGCTCCACATCATCTACACACTGTTCTACTCTCCTGCAAACACACACACACTCACTGCACATCACTCCTGTTTCCCTGCTTTGCAAGAGAATTTCCCATTCTACAGATTTTAACACACAACACATCTTTAAACCCAAGTAGCAAATCATGTTTTGGTTAGAAGGAGGTCAGCTTCAAGGTAATCATGACAGAGGGCAAGAATGTCATTTTTACAAACCTCACAAAGCATTAACTTACAGCTCCCAAACACTGAACAATTAAAGCCAGACATTTCCCCAAAACTCGTGCAGCATTTTTAAAGGCCATCCCACAGGAGGAAGGACAGGGGTCAGGCAGGCACAGAGTGCTGTGTGGAAAATGATCCACTTGCAGAAACAAACTGTAGACTCAGAGAGGTGAAACAATGGAAAACCCAATGACCACTGTCAAGTCAGGACTTCCCCCTCAACACACAGGCTGCCAAGGAAAGCCTTCTGCCATGCCATGCCCTGTGGGGGAAAAAGTCATGCTGAACAGTTAACTTTACCAGAAATTGTCACCAAGACATTCAGCCCTTCAAGTACATCCATTTGCTGGAATCGTCTTCGATTGATGAGCGGATAAACCTTCCCCTGACCACTTCTGTCTAGCAGCATCAGACCACTTTCAGTGCCCACTAACAAGTTCACTCCTAGAAGAAACAAAACCAAAGATCCAAGTTAGTAGGCACATTTTCCACACACTCTGTTGAACTGATGCTTGATGTAGCAACTGTCTTGTTTCAAGCAGGTCTAACCGTTGCTGGTTTGGTCTCAGCTGCCTGCATCCTAAAAGATCTCATGATGTAGAAGATCTTTACACCACCTGCCTGCAGTGACTACTGACTCCAAAGTGCAGTGTTCAAGAGGGTGAGAGACAGGTAGAACATGGAGAGCTTTCTAAAGCACCAGTTCCCACATAAAAAGGCATGCTAATTTGGAGGAGGGGTGAGACACAAAGTGGTACCCAAGCTTATGTATTCCAGAGATATATTAGCTGTTGGGATGTGCGTGTGTGTGGTGTTGGCAACAGGATGCTCTTGACAAGGACATTGCAAAAAGCAGTAGTAGGGGTTTGGTCCCCACTGGGAGAAGAAGGCTGTGGTGCAGCCCTCCTGTAAAAGGATAGGCACAGGGTTGGTCCCCAGCCTCCCAACATTCTTTTACATCTGAATGTTAAAACTAGAGGAATTATAGCAATCCTGTGTTTCCACAGATGTCTCCTAAAGGTCTAGCAAATGCAGATGAGAAAAGTCAGTAGGACAGTTTCTTTATACAAAGGTCCAAACATCCACTGAAACACACCCCAAGAGTCCAGAAAACCTTAGTATTTAAAACCAAGTATATTTTTTTAGTAATAAATATATGTGTGCATATATATATACGAGACTAAGGGTTTTTTTTAAAAAAAAACCATTACTATATTATCACTCTTCCGTTTCATAAGCATTTCTTTGCAATAGTGTTTCAGTGCAGGAGCTCACAAATTGTGCAGAGACAGGCCAGAAACAGTACAGGGAATGGAAATCAAACCAAATGCTTGACTCTGTTAGACTTCTATGTTGTAATCCCAATGTAAAACTTGTCATCCTTAAGCATAATAAAATAATGAAATAAGAAAAACAAAACTCACACAAGATGGTCATAGCTATATTGCTTAACAGCTTTAATCCCTAGTTAGACAATTAATCCCCATATAGAACTATACTGGTGCCAATGGCTCTATCATCTGGGACCATCCCACAATGAACCTTCTCCAATGCACCACATGGGCCCAGTGCACAGGATTCTGTATCTGTGTGGTCTCCATCCACAGCAGCGACATGTCTTCTCACAGTACTGCAAAAGGGCATTGGTGACAAGGATGAGGAACACTACCTAAACCACAGCCTCTGGATGGATGAGAAAAACAGACAGAGCCATGGGAAGGTTGGAAACCATCACACATCTGTGGTTTTCCTCTCTCTTGCCATTTCAGTAAGGAAACTTCAAAGGTCCCAGCAGTCCCCAGAAACCGTGATGTCTCTCCAACTCACATTTGCTGCTCTGCTACTCCTCTGCTTCATCCAGGCAGGAGAGCCCATGGATGCCAGCAGGCACAGATCCTGTTTTGGAAGAGGGCCTGCCACCCTCCCAGGCTCTCCTTCAGCTGCTGACACCTCCTCCATCCCCATCCTGCCCTCCTCCTGCCTCTGCAGCCCCCACACGGCTCTGCACCTGCTGGATCCTGTCCCACAGCCCCCATGGGGGCATTTCACCCCAGGGGCATGTTACATCAACCATCTCCCATACTGGGAGACAGCCTCAGGCTGGGAGGCAGTGGAAGGAAGCAGGGGGAGTGAGGCACACTCAGGGTCAGGGCTGAGCACAAGCTGCTACAGCACCAAACCGGCTACGGGAGCGCCCAGCAATCAGCCTCCTTCCTGCAGGTCCAGCAGCCACCCACTGAAGCTGTAAGTAATTCAGCTTCAACTTGTATTTTTGTATTTTTTCCAGCATGGATTACAATTCAAAGCAAGCCACATGCAGACTGTGCTCCCTCAGGGTCCCTTCCCCTCTTTGCTCCTGCCTCCGCTCTCGTCTCTTCTGCTGCTGCTTTTGGGGAGCAGTTGTTTCTGCTTTGAGTTACGTGGGCACCCGACCCCGATCCTCTCCCTTAGCTATGTGCATTTTGACATTAAACTAATGAGGTCCTATGGTGGTGGCAAGCAGTGCTTGTATTTTAAAATGCAGGCTCTGTCTTTATTCACAGCCAGCAGAAATCTTCTAACACCACCCTACAATTAAGCAGTGCTGGTTTTTCAAACAAATGGAAAAGCTTCCTGAAAAAGTACAAGCTCTCTGCAGAGGCTGGGTGTAAAAATCTGTGCTACTGCATCCATGTCATCAACATCAACTTCACCACTCAGAACTAGAAGAAACAGCATCAAAGACCTAATGCAATCAGCAGCCTGCCTGATATTATGGCCTCACCACTGGTAAAGACAAAGCAAAACAAACAAGGCCCTCTCTTTTTGCATAAGAAACATCACCATGAAATGGCTTAATTTGCTTAAGAGTCAAGGAAGCTAAACCTTATCAATAAATAACCATGTGCACCAGCTTCATCATCATCATCAGTTTGGCCCCAAACATTCAACAAAGAAGTGCTTTGTTACAGCTGTAAAACACCTCTAGGATTTCACACCTATACTTTAAATCACCGTAACAGTCATACACATAGATCAAAGAAATATAAAACCATTAACACAAATTGCCACTGGCAAAACAAGGCAGATCAGAGAGATTATGAGTCATCTTTCCTGATCCCATACCGTTCCTCTCTGCCTTCTCCCTAGCACAGCCTGAAAGTTTACATTTCACAGAATTACAGAATCACAGAATGTTAGGGGTTGGAAGGGACCTCTGGAGATCATCTGCACAAGTCTTCATTTCACCAGGGAATTATTCATATGAATAAATGCAGAAATAACACTGAGGTAAAAATTCTTACTGGTAAATTCTGGAAACACAGAAACCAGCAGAGAGGAAGGTAAAGTATTGGGACAGCTATTTAAATGATAAGGCTTTGCAAGCAAGTAGGACAGGACAACAGTGCTCTTCTGAGAAACAAGAAATGATGGAAATAACCCCAAAACAGAACTAAGGCCTTGGAAAGAGAGATGTGAAAAGGTAAAGAAGTGCACTCTGTTACCTATACAGTCACCGTGTGACTCAGGGGAATGGCCAGCTCTCTTCTTCAGTTTTTAAAATGACAGACATGTACATTCACAGTCTGTTAAGTTTAGTGATACTAGCTAAGTATGCACGTAATATACACAATCATCAGCTGTCAGCATCTAGCTAATGAAAAAATTCAGGTGGCCCCATAGATTCTGGCCAAGAAAGAAGTGACAGAGCAGAGAAAAACTTGCTAAGTGTTACAGCAGCAAGTCCACATCATAGCAAGCAACAAACACTGCTCTAGGCCTTTCACCAGTGTGGGATCCTGACTGTCTGACACCAGTGTTAATTGTCCCTTGTGATAAGAAGGCCAGACACACTTGGTCAGCTGACATCCTATACCCAGCTTCTCTCTGCGCTAACCACCCCTAATGAAACCAAGCTGCAGACACACCAGAACATGTCCCTCCTGTCCCTCTCTTTTGCCTCTTCCTTCCCACATAGACTGATGACTGAGGTGGAACGTCATCTTACAAAATACATCTTAATCAAGCTCTGCAACAATACATTAGCAAGAGACTCAAGAATATTATTATTTTTCAAAAGAAACAGGCTGTGTGCACCAGGTGTACAATAAGACAACTACAAACTCCTAAAAGCTGCAAGAGATATGCTAGCAGGGGTTAGAGAGAGCTGAAAAGGACATTTCTGATCAGCTGAAAGACACCTGAACTGTGCCATCATAAGCACATCTATATATGCTATGTATCTGTATTTATAGAGAGAGCAGTGGGAAATTATATCCAAGCAGAAGCAACATGCTGTAAAGAAGATAACAATAATCAGCACTTGCAACAAGATGTCAACAAGAGCTGAATAAATGCAGAGGACCAGCTAAGGCTTCAGAGACACATTCTCTAAGACAGTAAGCTCCTACTGGCAAGCCTGCACTTGAGAAGGGCAGGGGGCAGGGAAGGAACAGGTCTGCCTTACCCCATAAGGCAGCACACAGAATCTCAGAATTGAATCTCTTCTTGTATTTGCGGATCTCCGGCGTGTCGCTCTGCGGCCGCGTGTTCGTGGGGTTCACGTTGACAACGGAGCCCTTCCGGGTGGGGTCCTGCCTTATTGCCTCTGACCTCATTGCTTCACTAGAAAATCCTACTGAAAAAAGAGAAAAGTAAAGTGTATGTAATACCCCTCAGGTGCTAAATTCCAGCCATACATTCTTTACACCGTACAACCCAAATCAGTAACTGAGAATATTGAGCAAGTCTTTCTTTTTGTAAGAAATGTAAATGGAAAAAGAAATAAACTATGCAATCCATTGCAAATCAAATAAAAAGCATGATGGTGACATTTGTAAGTACTTTAAAGAGCCACTGCAGTCACTGAACCCTTTTTCAATTGTCATCTTCAGCTACTTTACTTACCCACAGAAGTCACAGTTGTCCCACTAGATGGAGAAATCTGTAGTAATCTGGGGTCTATAAAAGGTGTAAAGGAGGAGGAAGATTTGTGTTTCTGGAGTGTGTTACTAGCGGACTGAGTCTGCAATGTAAATTTCAACTTTATTAATATTAATGACAATAAAAAGCACGGATAACAACAACCAACATTTTTCAGTCGCTACAGAATTATGCTACAGAGCCTCCCCAAGCGTTTAGACTTCCTGTATAGATACACAACGCACTGCAGGCACCACACCTGAACGAGATACATATGCACACTGCACATGTGACAGCAAAATGTAACTGCCTAAGTCATCGTCCCTGTCACCTCAGCTGCTAGCGAAGATTTTCAGGACTGGCCACTACAATCAGGCACAAAGCAAGGGAACGTCTCTTCTTTTAAAAATCTGCTTAAATGTATGTATTCTGTCTTATCTGCAAGCTGTCCACTGCCTACAACTTTTGGATTTATGAAGCATGTCCTAAAGTGAGCTGGTTTAATATGTCATGAAGTTTGATCTTTTGGCTTGGGCAACAGAATGAGGGCCATCTGGGACCAAGCGTTCACTTCTACGATGGATTATGTTTCAATGTCCACTACTGTTCCTACTCCCTATTTTGTTTAACCTGAGCCTCTTGCCAGAAAGCTGCAGCAGGTTCTTCCACCTTTATTTGACAAAGCAACATATTAAACCTGTATCGAACAAAGGGGCTCATTAGTGTGGAAGGTGTAGCAAACGGTGACATGGAGCTATGAATATGTAGTGGATAAAATCACTGGTGCTTGCTGAGTTACGTGGTCTAAACATGAAAAAACATAACGAAAGGAAGAAGACAAGTGAAACAATGAACTGTTAAAAGTGGAAATGGAATGACTTAAAAACCCTTGCCAGTTTAGTATTATAGTGACAACATTGCATACTGAAGCAGAATGGGACAAGTGAAAAAACAAAAAGTACATATATATAAGGTGAAAGGTGTGCATGTGGGTAAGTTCTACCAAGCAGTACTGGGTTTTTGCTCAGCTTTATGCAGATATAGTTAGAGACACTTCTTTGTCGCTGACTAATCATCAACCTCTGATCTTTCTAAGCCTGTTCTCTCTGCAGGAAAAATAGCTATGGGTCTTAGGAGTGTATCACTCTCCTGTACAGCTCGAGACCGAAAAGCTCCCTCCCCACCAGGCACTGCCACAGCCTCCACTTCCCACACTGAGTTAGCTGAACCCGCTTGTTTATTGCTTAGATCAAAGTAATGAGCAAGCATATCTCTGGATCAATCAACTGATCTCCGTAATCTACAAGAGTGTGCTTTTAGAGAGATCAAAGACCAATGAAGCATAGCTGAAAATTAAGTATTGTGCTGTCCAAATTTCCAGGAGGAAACCCTCCCACCCACCCTCCTGCTGCACAGTTCAGAAGCAGTTCTGATCCCGTGGTAAACACGTGCATTGCCCTCAGCCTACCCAGCTCACCACAACCTCTCCTCCTCATCACACCACTGGCACACCTACGTGGCAGGACAGTGCTACCCTGAGAAGCAGCAGCTTCTTTCCACCAAGTTTTGCTCCTCCTTTACCACTCCTGTTTCATACAGAAGAATGCTCTCCCCAAAAGCCAGGCTGGCCAGCCAGTCGGGAATGTTCACGTGTGCATCTCCTCTGCTGTGAGGGGTTACACACGTGTGAAGGACCCGGCTTGCCCACCAGCACTAGGTCAGCAAGGGAAGGCACCATCCTGGGGATCAGCCTAGGACAGCCCCACTTCTCCACCTGGACACAACCAGCACTGGTGGAGAACAGTCATCTGTACATAGCTGCTTCTTAGAGTACAGGCACACTTGGAAAAAAAACAAAGATTTTCCCCCATTTATTATTCCAAACCAACAATACCCCAGGCTTTTACAACCCTCCCAGGCAGCACCTGATTTGTTCACCCAGCCCACGTGTCAAGCTTTAAAGAGCAAAATCTCTCCACAGCCACTTCCTCTCCCATAGGGTGGGTTTCTACAAGCAGCTCCTCACACGTATGGAGCTGCTAGCCCAGCCTTTACTGACAAAGCCAAAAGTAACCACTAATTTTTAAGAGGAACACTGCTTGCAATTAGCCTGCTCCTGGAATCAAACAGAATTAAAAAAAATAAAAGAGTATTGGCTTGAAAATGCAGTAGTCAAGTTTAGTTTGAAACGAATGCCATGCAATTAATGACTGACTAAGAGGAAGCAAAAATAGTAAACTGGCAAGTTTGGCATGGGACTGCTCTAGAGTTAAGGGCTTCTTACACAGAACTGAAATGTGTTATTTGGGGGATGGGAACAAAGGTGACAGAAAAAAAAAGCAGGGGAGATTGGCTGGAGTTCCTTTGCGAACTAGCTACTAGGCAACGCTGCTATAGCCCTACGAAAGCAGCCAGCTGTGGTGTAAGACATACCTCATTAGTAGTTAGCTTGTCCTGGGGTGTCTGTGGGGACATGGTGGGTGTCGGCTGGCTGGAGGATGGGGAGGAGGAGGTGGAGGAAGTGGAGGAGGAATGGCTTTGCTGTAAGAGATCTGGCAAGAGGTGAATGCGACCGGCAAAGCCATTGCTCTCATGATGGCTGGCACGCTTTTTGTCAACTGTACTCTGTAGAAAAAACAGGCACACTTGTCTTGCTCAAGTGCTGCTTAAAGGTCTATATCCCTAACAACCTCTCTCCTTCTCTCCCTCACTCTCTTCCTACCTTTCAACATTTATTTATTTATATAAGCTGAAAATCCATGCCTTGATGCCTGGATGGAAAGGGAAAGTGGGCAGAGCTACTAGAATTCAGCAAATTCCCACTTCTTCTGGGAGGCAAAAGCTTCCTTCGTGGGGTTGACTTGCACAGCCAGTTCCACTCATGAACAGCAGAGTACCTGCGCCAGTAAGTCAGCCACCTCAATGAGGACAAGCACATTTTTAGGGGTGGGGTAAGACTTCTTGCCCTATTGTTTTGTTTAAAACTAACTTAAATCCTGTAGAGATATAAGTTTGGACTGTCTGGCGAATGCCTTTAGCTGACTACTTAAAACAATAAGCATGAAATCTTGATTTTCAAACCAGAGGGCTCAATTAAGAAATTGGCATTCAGTTGTGAAATTCAGAAATGCGATTACCAAGGAAACTCCTATAAGCTAGCACACTCATTAACACATGAGCTCATTTAAAAGCAGGGAGTCATTATCTTTCAGAGGCACAGGAATGCAATATTTTCAGAATCAAAGGCAACAACACAGTGCTCTAGCTCTGTCCACGTTCTCTGCCTCGACACCTATTTTGCTTCTCCACTCCCTCACACTAATTGTTGGATGAATTTGTATGTACGTGTGTGTGTGTATATTATCTGAGTGGTCTGTATGCCCTCAACTGCAGGTTCAAAACAATTTTAAAAACCCTGAATGCTGCCCCCCAGCCTCCCTCCCAGCCCCACTCCTGAGTGCCACGTTTGGTTCTATGGTAAAACTAAACTAAGTTCTTGCTCCAGGTATTTGCTCCACACACCTGAGTTTTCTACCCCCCTCTCTCACAGACTTTGAGGTACTCTGCATGGTGCTGCCATGGGTGTCACTGGAAAGCATGCAAAACAGAAGCAAGGGGTGAAGGGCTACTCTTCTCTTCGCATGCATCAAACATCTTGCTCATCTGAAATTCACTACTGCTGTGTCTCGATAATACAAACAACAAACATAATGTAGAAACAGCATGGGTGAATGAGCGAGTGGGTTAATGAGCACAGAAAAGGTGCAGCACTGCACAGGGAAGGAAAAGCAATACCTGTCGGACAATTAAGGTGCCCTCCTTAGAAGGAGTCAAGGCAGGTTCACTCTCCACATCATCATGGACAATCATGGTTTTCACTGACTCTGTTTCACCATTGCTCAAATTCAACGTTGACCTGTTTGCCGGACAAGAAATAACTGGAGTGAGATAGCAGTACCCGTGCCCTAGCTTTAGCTGCCTGCACCAAGGCACGCTCAGAATTACTTCATATTGTGACCAGAGTGGAGTATTTAAATAACTTGCCTAGAAAAGCTTCTCTATAAAAAAAAAGAAAAAAATCAGGAGTTTGTCAAACATCCCTTCTTGTTGTATTAAAAAAGGGAAAAGAGGGAAAGGACATATTAGAAGTCTACTTTTTTAAAAGATTGCCCTCAGTGTTTGAAAATGTAAACATACCAGGCTCCTATGTCTTGCTCATAAATTGTTGTAAGCTGAAAGAACTAACATACAAGCCAAAAATACCCAACGACCTTTTCTTTCAACCCCCTAAGAGGGAAAACAGAAGCAAAACACTGTTAAAAGAACTAACACTGCTCGGACATCATCTGGCCCAGAAGTAGATTCATCTGCTCCTTCTTGTTCCATATCATCATCTTCCTCATCTGTCGTCCCTGACTCCTCACTGGAGGATGAATAATCCGTTACTTTATGTGGAGGTCGCACATCCTCGACTGCTCGCAATTCCTTTGCCAATGCAGTTAAATCCTGGTGGGAGAGGGAGGAAAAAAATGATGTTGCAAGGAAGAGAGGAGAACAGTTTGCATGACAAACCCACAGGATTATTGCCGCAGTTTTCTCACTTGTCCACTGCTGTGTTTCCATAGCCCCAGCAGTATTGTTTCCTTTGATTTATTCATCCCTGATAGTTACCAAAACTCATGTTCTGATAAATTAAAGCACCAAAAGAGTCAGCCTAAGGAGGCCTTGCTGTACTGTAGAAAAATGTGCATACTCTGAACCAAAACTGTCCTGGTTGTACCTCAGTTTATTCCTTCACAGCATCTGAAGGACATACACAAGCACTTGGACCCACTCTCACACAGTGGCTGACTGTCAAGAGTCAACTTTCCTAAACTTTGCAGGTTAATAGCATCCACCACAAGAGATCTAGGCAGCAAGTTAGCAGAAAGATCCAAGGCAGAGTCACAGAGAGCTGATCTCCTTGAAAGCTTTTGACCCATTTCCAACTGCACGGATCCATGCTAAGGAGGTCACTTGAGAAGTCAGATTCATTAGCACCAGCTCAGTCACACACAACTGCCAAACAGGATGGGACAGCAGCTGCTTTTCTGTCTGCAGCTTGAACTGTGGGCAAAGCAGGTTTGCAGTCAGTGTAATCTGCTCTCAGTTGCATAGCTGTGCTTTATTTAGCTGGACAGTTTGTGGCAAATACTTCACACATTATACTATCAGAAGTAAAGGACCAAGCTTTATGTTTCTTTAAGAAAGCAGCTCTTACTGACAGATTTGGGTGCTAGTACAATATCATTAGCAAGAGAAAAAAGCTTTAAGGGAAGTTGGAAACACCATGAAAACCCACTGTGATCCCCCAGATTCAACTGGACACAGAGCCGTAATCAACCACAGCAGCAGCCAGATAAGGTCAGAAATCTTTCACAGACAATAGCAAAAGTTTAGAATCTTACCACTTCTCCCTGCACCATTCAGCCCAGCATTGGAACATTCAGGTCAAGTGCACGATCATTGGTCCAGCCCCAGGAAGGAAGCACAGGAGTGAAAGAGAGAAAGGCAAAGGTTAGGAAGGAAGACCAGAGAGCAGAAATCGATTCCGGAAACAGAGCAGATTCTAAGGTTTAAGTGACTGTGACGTGTGCAGGCAACTGCAGAACCCAAGACATGCTGCTGGGCCCACAGGTACAAACTCTAGCTGAAGTTCACCCCCAATGGCACCGTGAAAGGAAACTCACACTGGACTTTTTCTGGGCCTACCTGAAAGAGAGGGGAGACGGGAAAGCGGATGCAACTTACAGCAGGCTTGACAGGTCTGAAGACTTCCTTCTTCTCTTCAGGTTTTTTAGGTGCACTTTCCTGTCGCTGTGATGGCGAACCCTCCGACTTGGATGATGCTGCACGTGTCAAGACCCCAAAGGAACACAGAACAGAACAGATTAAGCAGGAAGCTAAAACATGTTTTCTTACTTTGGTTTGGAGTGGGGAGGAGCGGTGAGAAGACCATCAAGTGGTGCCTCATAGCAAGACTTAAGTTTCACCAGATCACTATTACATTGCCCCTGAAGGACTATACAAAAGAAACCATTGTAAGCTGTAATCTGTATAGGTGCAGCTGACCTAGGACTGGAGTCAAAGTAAACTGTCACACAGCTGTAAATCAAAAAAGGGCAACTCAAGTGTGGCCACAAGCTGTAAAGCCTGCATCAGCATCCAATGTAGCCCAGTTGAGGCCTGTCCATAGCAGGCTGCACACCATCAACAGCCACCAAGGTGACAGGCAAGAAGCATCAGAACGTGCCCTTGCACAGATGAGGAAGGGAGCTGTGAGAACATGGAGACTGGGCTGTTTGCACATAGGAAAATGCAGCAGTGACTGGGTGTGAAGCAAAGAACAATTAAATACTTTCATTACACTTTCTGCACCCACTGCCTTCCCTAAGCAAGGATGTACAGCTGAAGGGTACTGGGAGCTAACCTTTCTTTGATACTTGACGCTCAAAGGTTCCCCAGTGAGGGTTATCAACGTTCATTATTGAGTGTTTCACAACTTAGTCAATTCAGAAAAGTGGCATTAGGAAAGGTGGGGGGAGGACTTACATCTCATCCGGAACCTCTCTCCAGACCCACTCTGAGAGCCAGGGTGGGAGCCAGGCTGTGAGCCAGAGTTGCTTGAACCTGAAGAACTGCCGCTGCCCGGCCTCGGTACGAGCTTCTCCACCCTTTCCCACAGCAGGCGAGGCTCTATATTGCTGCATCAGGGGAGGGAAGAAAGCTTCCATCACACACTTGGGTTTCACATCCCTGTCTCTAAACTCAAACATCAGCTCTCCCTCAGTGTTTTGCTAATAACTCATCTGAAAGAGCACATAACACAAAGGTGAAGGCATCAGTGATAATTCACAACTCAGGCAGTGGCTCCCTTTGAAATACCTGGTACCTTATTTAGGATGGTAAAAACAAAACAAAACAAGACAAAGCAAAGCAAAGCCAAACAAAACAACACAACACAAAAAACCACCCATGTTTAGGTGAGTGTAAGCTATTCTTTTTCTTTGGAACTGGCTACCTGTCATTCTTACCTATCTAATCTGAAGCAGACAGTTCTCTGAGCCTGCATGCAGCAGGTTTAAAATCAGCTCGGAAGTGCCCTGGCCACCCTCTCAGTCAGACAGACAGACAGACATCACTGCCTGTCCCTCTCAGAATGCCCTCACCCCTGCCTAGTGAGCCACTTCCATAGTGGTCTGCCCATGTTGCCCTGCTGAGCTCTGGAGGCAGCCCATTTCTCCCCCTTCCTGACCTCAGATGCCCTGTGTCACCACTCATGGATGCTTTTCCCCCTCCAAAAAAGCCTGGTTCTGGCTGAGAGGCCAGAAGGTTTCTGAGACCTCATCACTTTAGATTTTGCAAACACTTCTGCTGCCAGTAATCCCCACAGTACACCCAACATGATCTGTTGCACCAAAAGGCAAGATACTCATGAATGGCCATATTTTTTCAGAAATCTGAAGCATATTTTGAAATTATTGCCAAAGTTACAAGGCAGGCAACTCACAGGAGGAGAGGGAAGAAGAAATTTTGCCAGTATCTGTTGGCAGATGTGCTATATGAAGGGAAATTAATATTAATCATTACTGAAAAGGAATCTAAATTCATCTTCCTTTCATGTAAACAAACAATGCCGAAAGGTCTCTGGCTTCCCATGAGCCTCCTCTTTCCAGTTCAAAACAGGTGGGGACACGTAGGCTTACAAACCTGGTAGAGTTCCTTTGACCTGCTTGGTTATTTTGCTGCCCACTGCCCTGCAGTGGAGAATCCCGGCGGGACAGGACCGGTGAGCGGGACGTCGTTCTCACAGGTACCTTGAGAGAAAACAGGTTGTTAAACCCATGGAGAGGAGGAAGATTAAACTTCTCCTGCTACAGGAGACGTTTAACTTCTTAACTTTAACAGCACATAATTCTAAGGCCGAGCTAGCATCAATGACCAAAAGCAATAAACAAACATCCACAAAACCAAGAGCCTTAGCTGGGATGCTGTTCAGATTTTGAAGAGAACTCAAAGTTTAGTCTGAACGTTAAGTACTGCTTAATAGCTACCACACGAACACAAACACACCCTGCTACCCTCCAACTACTGAGACACTTAAATAGAATATGGCATTTTGACTGAAGCAGGGGAGGCACAAAGCAATTTGCTGAAACAGCATGAGAATTAGGAGAAAAAAGCTCGGGGGAACCAAACAAATGCCTGGGAATGGATCAGCAGAAGGCAAAGACTGGTGGGGGAGCAAGAATATACTCAGAAGAAGCAAATCCCAGTGGATGGGAAGTGGGGGGTGAGAGGGGAAGGGGAGGAGGAAATATATTGAATGTTTCCTTTTTGTTCAGTTCCATCTCAATTTTAAATATGCGTATGATTCATAGTTTGGGTTGCTAACAGATGAAGAGGAAAATTAACTCTGAGCAATAACCTCAGGGATATTTTAAATTCTTTCCTGAATATGGTAATGATTTGTTAACTTTGCATAATAAATCGTCTCTCTGAAATAGCTGCATTCTATAAATAATTGCCAATTTTATATGAAGCTTCAATATTGTGCTTAAGGTTGATTATCATTAACCCATTGACTGAACACCTACATTATAATCTGCCTTCCAAAATACTGTTACCAGTGCTGGCACAAGGGCACGGCCTTCCCAGTGCCCAGGTTATCACATCCTTAAAAAAATAATAATTCATAATTAAAAAAAAAATAGCACACATCTGTCTTTCTACTCCTTACCCTTGGAGGCACCTCGTCACTGTCTGATCTAGCCCAAGCCTTTTGGGTGGGGTCGGGTACCTCCGACTTAGAGTCAGAACTCTGACTTAGCACTTCACTGCGTGAAGGTGGATATGGGTCCTGGGAACGAAGATGGTGATGAGCAAATTTGGGAGAAGGGTCACTGAAGGAATGGGATCGCGAGACAGGGGAAACATTGTTCTTGAGAGATGCCAGATGGGACCACTGTACCTTACAAGAAAACAAAACATAAAACATTCAATGCGCTCAGTATAACTGGCTTTCCAATTAACACAGAATAAAGGCAGGTGGGGCGGGCAGAGACAAATTGGTTATGGCATTAGGTAAGCGTGGGGTGGAATCAATGCACTTCAAAGCAAGGCAAGCACCCAAAGAACGTAACAGACTTCAAATGCAGCACATCGGCGTGTTTTGGTGAGACGAGCTCTCCACATACACATATACTGGTGCCCAGAAGAAAAGGGGTCTCATATCTGCACCATGAGCCCGAGACCAAAGGCCACTCAAGACAGAGGTCGCCTTCCACCCCTCGGTCTCCAGTGGGCTTTGGTCAGGTCTCATGGCAGCAGTGGTGGGCTGGGAAGTTTGAAGTGGGTATCCAATTGAAGAAACACAAAATTCAAGAACGCTGTAAAATGTGCAGACTGACAGACAGTCACGTTACCTAATGAACTCAGGAACCAGATACAGTTCCAAACGTTTGGAGAAAGACCATAACACAAAAGCCTTTATTCCTTCACAGTCATTGCAATATATATAAAAAAAGCCATAATATATATTGTCTATAGTATACATATGTACAACGCATATTATACTTACACCATATATGTACCATGTACTGTACATATATACATATTTATACACAAATTAAGCACACATGTACACGCACACATACTCCATTACACGTACTGAAAGAAGGCACAACAGTGACTCCAGAGTTAGAACTCCATTGGGATGGGATTTCCACTGAAATCCACACTGACCCTTCAGCCTACTCCCTCCTGGTGCATAAATCTGTGTTTCAGAGTTAATTTCTGAAACTAAGGAGAAGGCAAGGTCGTAACTGAGGAACACACAGTTTTCACACTAGTAATTAAGCAAAATTTTGCTTTCAGTCTGAGTTTCAGTAGACTGGTTGTATTTGTTTTTATATGATTATTATTTCCTCAATTTTAATACACACAGCTGCTGAAGAGCCTGATTATCCCTAATAGGAGTGGAAGACCCAGACTTTTTAAAAGTAACTGGCACAGAGAGCATGAAGATACAAGTCCAATATTTTGAAATAGTCATAGAGGTTTGAATCAAATCCAGGAATTAATGAGTAAGAGATGAAGTTCTGTCCCGATTTCTCCCACTCTCCCGTCTGCTCAAATTCTCCTGTTGCCCAAATGAGTTTCAATACCTAGTCACAGTCAGGGACGGTTTTAGCTTACACTGTCATCAACAGACTTAATTTGGGAGAAGAAAATTCTGCATGGAAACAGAGGGACTGAAGGCAGAACTATGCAGTTTAATTTAGCATATCTAAATAGCTCAGAATTTATGGGCTATGCATCTAAATTTTAGACAAAGGTTACTTTTTAAATCTATGCTGTTATTCCTGTCAGATATGGATGCCAAGATTTGGAGACTCTTCAATAGCTAACAACAGAACTACACCAGCCTTGCAGCTCAGTGTTTTCAACCTCCTTTTGATTTTTCAGGGGTAGTACTGAGCTCCTTTTAGCAACTGCAGGCTTACTGACAACAAACTTGCTTTTCTTAGTCATGTTTTGTAAATCTATTTGAAGTATTGCTCATAGTATTAAAAACCACTTGTTTAGTTAGCAAGAATTTAAAAAGGCAAGCAAGCTCACTTCTTTCCTGAGTATTCTCTTTGGTAGTAAATATCTTGCACAGATCAAATTCAGAACTGTAAAAGTGTATTGCAACTGTCACCAGTGTTTAGACAAACATTCCACTACTGCACAGATAATAACAGAATGAAGCAGTTCTAATATTAAAAAAAAAAAAAAAAAAAAAAAACTACCAAACCCACAAATCCATCAGCTTATCAATAAAATAAGCACAGCCAGACCAAGTGAAGGTCTGTTGGATAAGCTGCTTTGTGTAACTGCTACCCTTTACATAAGACTTTCTAAGTGCCAAGATCTGCAAATCTAAAGGGAACATGTTGGGACTTCTGCACTTCCCCCAGGCTCACCAAGATTTTTCTGGGCACTTACCTGAGGCTCCATTGGCCTCTGCAGGGCAGGCTGAGCAGGTTCTGAGTTTCCATTGGAAAAGGACTCTGATCTTGAAGGCACTGGTGGCTCCAACACTTTGCCCATCTGTTTAGACTGTGCTTCAGGGGAGCCCTGATTAGTTTTTCTAAATCTTTCCTCCACCTAAGGAGGAAATAAAGGGAGGTTAAGCCTGGAGTCAACAAAACCAATTGACAGTAGATGTATGAAGGTGAGTACAACCATTCCTTTACCATAAAGAAAATGAATGTATTTGGGGCTTAACAGGACTTCTTCCTTACCACTTTCACCAGCACTGTAAAACACAGTGAACTACACCAAAGTGGCCAGTATGCCAACACAGAAAATCCATACTAGGAAGAGAGGATACAGCAGGCAGTAAGATGTGAACCGGCAGGATGAAAGGTCATTATGGGACTTCTTTCTGCCTAGTTACTACCCATCAGCATTTTTCTCACAGACAATAAAAGGGATGTAAGGAAACCGAAAGAATTTTACAATATAAAAGTACATTTCCCATTGATCCCTTACTCCAGTTACCCACCTTACTCAACCAATGGTATTTGATTATCTGCTTTCCTGTGCCTGTCTCTTCGGCACTGCAAGAAGAGATGCTTCTCTACCTGGTAATGCTGGAGGCTCTTTGGCTTTAGGTACAAAATTCTAGGCCTGGTCATCCTCTCTTTTGTCAGACAGTCCCAACACCACCTCACAGGCTGCAGAGAACAGCTCCAGCAGCTTGTTTCTTGTTCTTAGAGAGGTGTAGAAGTGATCATACACTGATCTCGAGAGCTTGTCAAGGGGAAGACTAAATCAGAAGAACATCAAATGAGGTCCTCCTACAGAAACATCACATCTTCCAAGGCCTTGCCATTGCAAACAAAGCAAGAGGTGTGAAGGGCAAGAGAAGGAGGGAGGCAGAAAGGAAATATGGTCCCATTTCCTACTACAGTCTGTTGCTGGAACCAAGGCAACACGTGCATTTTTGCCAGGGGAGTTGCCTCTGAGGAAGATTAAACTTCCAGCATTTTATCAAAATGTCAAAGAAAGATCCAACTGGCAGCTTTGTTTGATTACATTTGTTGAGTTTCTGTTCACAAGATTTGCTTTAATCCTTGTGCCTGGACCACAAAACCAGTATTGAGGTGGACTCCTAATTGTTCCCTTGCAGTGGTGGTCTGGAGAGACTGTCTGATCATATACCCACGTCAGAAGACAGAAGCAAGTTTCCAGGACTCCTCAGCTGGGCTGCTTTACAAACCCAGCCTGCCTCTGCTTTCCAAAATTTGAGGACAGTAGCAGTTTACCTATGGGAACAAGCAGACAAGCTTCTGCCAGGTCTACACAAAATACACCATGTCTTGGGAAGTACAACAATAATGGAAGCAAGCATCTTCACCATACAATCACTTTCATCACCGTGTTCAGCTTCACAGAGCCACCCTTTAAAGTTTAAAAAACAGGCCAGGCTCCTTGTTATGAATAGAACAAGGAAAAGCCCCAAGTCCTTCTGCCTGAAGGAACAGGCTTTCATGTCTGTAGCTGTAGATGATAGGAGGTTTCTTCCACAAATCACATGAAGTACATGAGCCACATGTCCTTAAAACTAGGCAAGAAGTAGGAAGGAGATAGCGAGTGCATCCCTGGACAGAAACAGGCCCTGATCCAGTCATCTGACTGTCTGGACCAGAAAATGATATTAAGCCTCATTTTGCTCTGAGCACCCTGCTGTTTCCCAGAGCCAATCTTAGAAGTACTTTTCCTTATATCCTCATTGCTATTACAATGGGAAAAAAACCCAAACAATCACCATTAGAGTTTGCCAGAGAAGGGAAGTCAGTCCACTTTGGCTCATCATCTCCACAGACGGAGACTTTCTCTAGAGAGCAGTACACAACACTCACTCCAGTTCACTATTTTACGTCAAGAATGACAGAGTTAATGCCTGCTGTAAGATTAACTGCTGTCACTGCCAGGCACCAAGGTGCTACGGCTATACCTCAGACACACTTTTTAAAAAGAATATTACACAGCAGTCTTTGGGAAGATGTGACTGCTAACACAATTCTTCTGTGCCTTCACTTTACTCCTTCTAGCTAGAGCAACTACAGAAGAAAAAGACTGCAACGGAAAAATAGCCGAGTCATCTGTTCTGCTCAGGGATGTAACACTTTGAATCTTCAGGAGTTTCTCTCCTTTCCAACTCTGAAGGGAAAACGGGACATTTTCCATCAAGAGGAATGGATGAGATAGCACAGACAGGGTTTATGAAGAGAAAGCATCCACAAGAAAATGAGTTTGTGCTCACCAAGCCCAGACAGCAATAGTTCAAAGGCAATGAAGCACTACTGGACAAAGGTGAACTGAAAGCTGTTTTATCATGGTCAACAGTCCCAAGGATCTTTTTGTTCTTGTTCCAAAATGTATCTGCCTAGTTCCCACATGCTGGTGATGAATGTCATAAAGAGCTCTGACCGGTATTGGTTTGCCCAGTCTAGTGGTTTGTGGGTAGTATGGTGCTTATGGGAAACAGAATAAGATCACTGAAAGAGAGCCAAGTATGCATCAGAGGCAATTAGTTGCTTAGCAGTGTTACCCATGGACCAGTGAAGACAGGGGACTTCTGAAATTAACAGCACCCTGATGATTCCAGATTGGCTTGTGGGTGCCTGAAGTCCAAGAAGGCACCACCACAGAGTTCCATAAGAGCAGGATGTGATCTCAGAAGAGATTATTTAACACTTCAAAAATGAAACTAATGAAATTCAGGTTTGTGTTCACAAGGAAATTTCCAAGACCATGAGTTAACACACTAAATGTGTAACGAGGTGCTGTGTGCAAGCATCCCTCATACATTACTCCTTTCCAACTGCCTCCCAATTTCCAACCACTGGTACTTGCCAGAGGCACAGACTACCAACAGCACCAATGCTTCCTATGAAAACATGTCTGCAGTGCAGATGAAATCAAGTTTCTGATATGATGCTTCCTAAACCATGTCCCTTCAGTCTGCAGCCTACCAGAATAGCCCGTTATACTTCAAAACTCTCAACTCCCAACGACTGCAGAAGTACTCAGAAGTAGCCCTCAGGTTTGGAAACCAGTGGCCAGTATTTTAAAATACTCTGTCCCTTCTGAGTGATGCTTTGGGCTCTGACTGTACTGCAGCAGAACCACCGTCATGATGACACCAAAAGGAAGGGGCAGAGAAGCAGGTAGCAGACTCCTGCCCACAGGCAGGACTTACCTCACGCGCTCTCTCAGCAGGCTCATAGTGGGATTTTGGCTCAGGGGTGTGATAGCTTTGCTTATTTCTTTCTTGCTGCTGCTGCTGCTGCTGCTGTTGCTGCTGCTGCTGCTGCTGCCTCCTGTGGTCATGCTGCAGTGACAGGAGGTAGGCTTGCTCCTGCTGCAACTGGCGCTGGAGTCGCTCTGCCTGCCGGTGCTCCTCCATCTCTCGCCATCTGTATTCCTTTGAGAGAACGTGGCAGGAATTCAAGACATGACATGGACTGCATGGTGGACCTGTCCCTATCCATCCCGTTAAAAATGCATCTTTCTGGTTGCTGCTGCTTTTCTCTTTTTTTTTGGTTTATTTCATTGTTAAAATGTAACCAAGAGTTAAGTTAGACCAATATGGCACGTGTCTCGTGTTGGGAAAGTTGAGTGTACTGCTAAGCTTGACATGATTGGAGAGTTATGTCAAAACTGATTTTTGTTAAAGAAAAAAAAGTGTTATTTATACTAAATCCAGTGTAAAGTTCATAAAACAACGAATTAGACCAACACTAGGCCATTGTATCCTGGGGTGGATTTACATATCATGTGTGCTTTTGATCTGCAGCATAAGCACTCTAGTTCTTCACTGAATGCCAAGGTCTGTTCAGAAACTCGACCACCACACCAGAACTGTTCCACTTTAACATAAAGCCTCCTCTTACTGCCCAGAAAGCAGTGTGACCATACAGCACTTGTCATATGTGCCTGTCAGCCCACGACGCTGGCATAAATGGCCTTTTAATCAAGCTCCTTTGTTCTCATACTGTCAGTGCAGCTGTGCCCAACTGAGGGAAGCCTAGGACTGGCCGGATAAATGGATCCTATAGCTACTGAACAAAACAGATACAGTGCTTTACCAGTAACATGGCCTGCTCCTGGAGCAGCTGCTGCTGTAGAATTTCCAAGTGCCGCTGCTCCTCTTCTAGCTGTCGCCTGATATACTCCTGTCACATAGAAATTACCCAGCAATAAATTTATTCAAAAGGAATGCATCAGAACCCCCTGGGTGGAACACCACACGCTACTTCCCCAGTTCAGCTTTAACAAGAAACACACTTCAGGATGGATTAGTGCCTGCAGAACAATTTAGGAAGCCCTGCCTCCTGAGCATCAGATTTTGGCCCCTTCTGTTCTGCAATTTGCACTCCTGCAAATGTTGCCGGCACGGGCCAGAGCTCGTTCACGTATTTTGGAAGTGGTTTCAAGAAGCAGCAAAATGCACTTGAAGGTTTTGGAAAGTTAAAACACAGCAAGTCTGACTCAACACAGCCAATACAAAGTCACATGCAAGTCGTATTAAACATTAGTTTGTTGCACTGGTGCGATGAACTGTTAGCAACAGCTAGAGCCAGGCGTAGTGTAGGCAGAGCTGGAGGAGCTCTGCCGAGTGCAGCTGGGACCTGCCCTGCCGTCTCCCCTGCCACCCTCACCAGAAGCCTCTCTGCGCAGACGCTGCCAGCCTTGCTGAATTATGTGATGGTTATGACACAAACAACATCCACCAGGGAACAGGAATCAGACCAAACTCGCTCGCTCCCCTGACCTCGCCACCTCCTCGCCTGCAGCCTCGCCAGGCCGAGAGCTTTACCCGCTGCTGCTTCACCTGACCCCCTGGAAGAACTCAAACTCTGAAGCACCAAACCCAAGCTGGTAACATCCTATCATGCAATTAATGGAAGTATGTAACATGTGCATGCGCACACACACAAGCACACGCACACGTTTACAGTGTATGCATAAAGAAATTAATGGATCAGTGATACTGTGATGGGAGCTCTAGAAAATCAGTGACAGACTGATGAGATACACTATACCCTTGTTATGCACATAGGCTGAGCCATAGTTTGGGTTAGCAAAAAGTCTAACAGGGGGCATGTCTTTTCTTCTAAAAAAACAAATAATAATTCAGAGTGGTACAGCTTGGCCACATCAATTAATTATTTGTCATTATTGGCACTGTGCGTAATCAGCATTTCAATAGTTTAAAAAGCAGCTGGGGGAATACCCGGTGTCTGCCCAAAAGCAAACTGCTGTGCTGTAATTAGACATTTTCCATATATTTATTCCCATTGATTAGTCTTCTCTCCTTTTGACTCAAAAATCTTTGAAATATGTACAAACACAATAAAATTCCCCAGTAACATGATAATCAATGATCTCAAATACAATGACTTTACATAAAATTAAGGTATATCGAGCCAAAATCAGCATTCCTGAAGTTAATGGAAAATTTACAGTCAGCCTCTAGGACAGCAGTTTTGGCCCTTTATTTGGGATCAGTATTTCGCAGTACATGCACAGTAATTATCACCCTGATTATCACCCTGATTAGAGTTTTTAAAGCATTTTAAAACATGCACATTTCATGCATAAATACGGCAGCTGAATTTCACAGTTTAAAAGGTTTCTCACCTGTATTTTCAATGCATTAAGGGCGCACTGACACAACTTAAAGATATTTACTTGCTGCCTCAGCTGGCATACATTATTAAAGCTGGTTTTAAATAGAGTAAGAGAGGGAGGTTACACATTTAAATTTTAGGAAGGAAAACCCTCTGCAGCTCAAAGGTTCCATCTCAATTCAAAATATTCTAAGTTTATGACGAGCCTCTGACCCATTCTGGGTGCCAGCAGCTGACACACCACAGCACTGCACTTCTCTGGGAGGCCTTCGGAACAGGGGCATGTCCTGCAAGAACCACTGATCCAGCAAGACAAGCCCAGAAACGATTTTCAGCCCCAGTGATGATTTTGCCAATTCTGATGCGTTTTAGCCAAGCCCAGGGGCACGAGCTGGATTTAGAATGAATATGGCAAGAAGACGTCTTTTTCTGAGGGAATATTGAGGCTGCCAGGATTTTCCATAAAGCCCTGTGATCTATGTTAGTGAGCTTGCTGTCGGAGACAACAAAGATGAAGGGGTCAGCGTTAGGTTGCCTCTAAGCTGCTTTAGGCTTACTGATTTTTCAAAAATCAAATTAGAATTTAATAGAAACAAACCTATTGGGCATATATCTGTAACATGGACTCACCTGCTCCCTTTCTACCCTCCTCTTTTCCTCCTCTGCTCTTCTCCTCTCTTCCTCTTCCTTACGCCTCCTCTCCATTTCTTCCAGCCGTCTTTTTTCTTCCTGTTCTCTCCGCCTTTGCTCACGCTCTTGTTGCCTTCGAGCTTCCCGTTCTCTTCTTTGTTGCTACAAAAAGTGAAAAGAAACCACAAAGTTTTACTTTTGTTGTTATCAAAGAAAGAGGTGGGGTTGTTTTCTACTGTGAAGAGAGGGATTTACCAGGACTGGCAAGCTCTGCAACTGGGTGACAAAACATTTTATGCAAGTGTTCCACCAGGAAACTAGCTCGTACCCAGCACACAACTATCCCTAACAGCTGCCTCACTTACTCTCTCTGGTTTCTTCATGCACACACACAAAGTCACGTACCATACTCCTGACAACCGAGGTGTGGGAGCTCACTGCTGCTCTTCAAGAGAGGCTCACTCTGCTATCTCAGCCTTTGAACACTGCTGAACTCAAATCTCAATCACAGTGACAATTTTCTGGACTTCAACATGTTATCTAAACGCTGCCAGAAGGCAATTATCAGGCCCACTGTAACAGCTAAAACTCAAATGACAACTACCTGAGCTTTTGGTAAGCAGCTTCTCTCTTAACACAATTCATGGTCTGCTAAGAATTCGGTGGTGTTGGCCCAACAACCACGTCAATTCAGCGCATTGCCCAAAACTTTGCCTAGGAGAGAAGGAAGGCTGACCAACAGCACCTCAGCCCCTCCCAGAACATCAAAAGCACCTATATGTAAAAGAGGAAAAATGGCTGAGCTAAGCGTTTCCACTTACACAGATAAGCTTCCACACATGACCCAACACCAAACCAGTGTTGATAAGTCTGCGTGAGTCTGGAAAGAACCTGGAGAACAGCTCCAGAAAGCACAAACTGACTAATTTATGTCTACAGAGCACCACGTATGACTTCAGAGGAGACATTTTAAATGCCCATGCAGTCGTGACCAACTCTTCCTGCACTTCTACAGAAGCAGCCAGTTACTCCACCTACCTCGAAGTCTCATGCAGCCTCCCACAACTGCTTAAGTGTCAAAAGACCCAGCTGTCTTCTGTTTAACCATCAACTGGGAACCTCTCTACAACATTTACTTCCATTACAGATTTCTGTAATACGCTGAAAAATTATAGAAGAAATTTAAACCAAAAAAAAGCACACTCAAATTTAACCCCAAGAACAGACGTAAAATCTACACTGGTTATTCCTTTTCACATTTAGGTTAAGGATAATATTATCACCAATTTCTGTTGAAGTAAAGCGGCCACAGATCTGCCAGCCTTAAGGCACTCCAAGTAGTCTTGCAAGAGCACTCAGACTAAGCTTTTATTTGGGTTCACAAATCCAGTTACTGGTGTGCGTTTCATAGCTGTGCTCAACCAAACAAGCCAAGACCAATCTACATTCCCTGTGTTACTTAACAGGATGAACTTTCTCTGCTCAGCACATTATCCTGCATGAATGTGAAGTAACTGAAAGCTCAATGGCCTTCTCCATCTTCTGGAATTGACACCAATATGACAGTGGAGAAGAAACACTGGGGTGAAAAAATGACAGCAAATAATTAGCAATGTTTACATAAAACAGGCTGCTTTCTGATTCTTTTTAACTAGCTTCAGTTTTGCGAGAGATGCAACTTTCTTGAAGACCACTGTTCAAATACAGAGTGGGTACTTTGTAACTATGATGCCTTCATAGCCTGTGACACCAACCTGGAAAAACTACCACCTTCCTGTGCCACAAGACATAAGCTCTTCTGTCCCCCACATTTTCTGTATCCTCCCAGAAACACAGCTTCCTTGCTCTTACATCTTGTCTTCTAACTAAATCCATCTACCAGCCTTTTCTCTCTTGCTTAAGCGAGCTCTCTTCAGTGAATGCAGATATAAAAATAGCCCAAGTGCTGCAAGGCAGCTACAGCATGCAGTGCATTTCATAGGTTTCACTGCTTTGTCTCCTTCATTTCTTAAGCACTCTAAAAGGATTAAGTAGGCACTTTTATTTCTGAATATACGCATCTGTGTCAAACAATTTCTATATTTAAGTCAATAGATTCAGGTGCTCCTTGGCTAATCAAGTCTGACAGGCTCTTTGTTTAAGAAAACTAAGATGTGAAGTACAGTAATTCTGCTGCCCTGAGGATGCAAGAGACAGCACACTGCTGACTGGTTAATATGTACATTTATCAACTCAAGCACTTCTAAAACATATGAAGCCTGTCTGTCTAACAATATTCTGTTGACATTGTTAAGTGGCTATCTTGCAGATCTTGGGATGGCATCATTCTCACTACAAGGAAGATGGGCAGAGATGAGGTCTTTTGGATGAAACAAATTCACTGCTTCTTGAATCAATGCAGAAGTATTCAGCAATAATTATACATAACTGAGCTTAATATGAGAAAAATAAGGTACAAATTGACTATGAGAGCGGATTCCCTGTGGCATCATGAAATAAAAATAATTTGTTAAAAAACGAGGCTTTTAAGAAAACCTTGAGTCAGACTGCTAGCTCAGCAGTAATATTTATTACTCAGCAGAAGAAGGAAAAATAAAAGATCCTCTGCCACCAGTGCACATTTAAGTCAAATCTCCAAAGCACAAATGTGCTATTGTGCACATGCCAAAGTGCACAGAGAGATGGAGTTTCTTGGCATCACTTCTGCCTTCCCATCCCACACTGCCCCAGCCCCTCGCCAGCCGGGGGAGATGGAGGCACCCGACACTGCAGGAGCCCTCACAAACACCCCACACGATCCACTCATTCCCAGCCCTAGCCACCAGGGAAAGGTTTCACTGCCTTTGCACGTGGCCTTTGAAAACCTGAGCATCAAACTACTGGCCACTAACAAAGCAGAATTTACTTTTAAGAAGCTCAGGGAAAGGAAACCTCCAGTTAAAAGCATCTCTTGGGTCCTAGTCTACATCTTGTCAAAGCAATGGCAAAGGTGGTTGGTGGCAAGACGTCACTGACCCAATCAGGCTTCAGAAGCAGCCCTTCAGCTAACTTCCTATCATCCTTCTGCTGGCACAAGGTTGCCTTCCTGACCGCCTCCAGCAACTCTCCCATGAGGACACACCAAAGTCCTGGCCACCACGTTGCTTAGGTCTGCCCAAAGGAGGGGAGGGGGACATGGAAAACCATCAGTTAAAACCCATGTCAGTTCTTTTTGTAAAACTTGGGAATTTAGTAAGTCTGACTGTTAGATATTGAAATTCTATCATGCACTACAAAAAAGGCCTAATGTAAAACACTGTTGCCCAATAGACAACAGGTATAGATCTGGATTCACTGAAATTATGGACACACATCCAGATCTTCTGTCGATTGATGTAGTATAAACAACCTTCTTGTACATGTCAGATGAAAAGCTTATTTTCAAGGAGCTGTTAACCAGAATGTAAGGTTAGAAACTCTGCAAAGAAATTTCAGGGATACCAAACCAGAATTTTGACAGAGCACACACTGTCTCAAAATACTGTATTTCAAAAGATTGGCATTTACTGTGCTGATAACAGAACAGCCATATGGAAAACAGAGTGTCAATACTCTGTCTCCTTGTCCAGTTTCAGTGTGCATTAATGATCATCTCATAATGGAACCTGACATCTCCACACTGGAAGACCATGCAGCAGAGCACGATTTACCAGGAGGGGGCAATGCAACTACACATGCAGCTGGTGCACATCAATGAATTCAGGGCCTCATTCACACAGTGAAACGTTGAAGATAAAACTAGATAGTCTGATTTTATATTAATAAAATATTATTAATCTGATATCCAGATGAAGGTGGATAAATATATATATTAATGATCTCGTTCACAAAGAATTAGATAGCCTGGTATCAGCTTAGGAAGAGGATTGAAAAGATTAATAAAGAGACTTTTTTGTTTTGCCCACATTAGAGATAAACCAGAAGTAGAACTTCTTACTCGGTACCAATTTAAACTGCTCGCAATCCAAATTAAGCAGACATGAATAACCTCCCCTGCTGCAGAAGAAACAAAGCCTTGGCAAAAACCGCCTGCGGGTACACCTCCATTAGCATCTTGGTTCAGATCAGGAGTCCTCTTTTGAAATGAATCATCCAATCATCTTCACTTACCCAGTTTTGTTTCATATTTTGAAGATGTCTTGGAGTGCCAACCACTCCTTCTGGCTGAAATTAAAAAGGTAGATGCACTCCAACCACAAGCAGGCACACAGTCTAGACCTCAGCTAATCCAAAGGAACTCCTCCTGTCTTCAAACACGTGAAGTCTTTGGGTCATCAGCACTTTAATCATTGTGCTCCACACATCTGCTTCTACAGGACTGTGCTACTTGCCAGTGGAGCTATAAACTACCACTTCAAAAACATCCACCTTAGGTTCTCATAACCAGGGATAAGAACACCATTTAATGAAGTTATCCTGAACTGTGGAGGTCCACACAGAATAGGATACCACCATAACTATTTCTGATTTCCCAAACCAAACTCAGTTTTGCAAAGTGCAAATTCAAATGCCTTTTGACACCCATCACACTGAGCACTGGTGTATTCAGGTTGCTGACCAGAAATGTAGACACATGTTATAACAGCCAGAAACAGCTCAGATTTCTTGTTTTAAGCATCTAAACACTTACATGTCATACAGCTGATATTTATGCAACTAGTCTTTGTACGATTCTTAAAGGGGGGACCAGGGGACAACAATCAATCAATCCCCTTCCTAAATTGTTTCATGTAATTTTCTGCACTTTGACCACGTATCAATTCCATCTCCTTGGTAATACACAAATTAGAAGGATCCTGCAACAACAAGTTTTAGAAGTCACCTATATGCCTTTTAAAAAAATAATATTTTCTCTAATACTGCTGAGAATTACAGTTTTTGGCAGATGTCCTGAACACCGTTCCTGTTTCAGTCTCGGTCAAAACTGTCTAGGCTCTGTGCCAGCATTGTGAGAACAAGCCCTCAACTTTCATTTAGGAAGCAGGAGGAGGGAGCGGGGAGAGAGAGACAGAGAGAAGGTGGGGGAAGTAAGAGCAACTTGTCCAGGGAGATTATCTAATGCATAAAATTCTTCCCAAAGAATGTTAAACGGGTATATCCAAACATACGGTTACTCTACACAAGCCAAAATCACAGGAAAGGAAGGCCTGGTAAAACTCTCAGCCCCAAGACTCGGTGCCTGACCCCAACCTTAACTCACATTACAGAGCTCGGCGTTGTTTACCGGCTTCATCAAAACAGGGGGGTGAGTTAAGGACAAAGTGACAACACTTCAATATTCTGGCCTTCAATTGTGTCACAACACTGATGTTTATCTAAATATGTGCCTACCACCCTTCCCCCATCTTAAAGAGCTCGTTTTGGCTGTTGCTTTGTTAAAAATCACTTGCGATCATACATTTTTCCAAAACAAGAGCCAACAAACTAAGTGGGTTTCTTTCAAGGCTAAATGTGAGTCTTTTTCTAAAATTCATTTTAATAACAATATGTCCACCCATAACCTGCAGAAGGAAACCTTTATAGCTCCTTATTCATATTTATGTCTCCAAGGGAACTAGAAAGAGGTTACAGACTTAATAAAAGGTAAAAGCTTTTATTTTACAAACTTTACATGCTTTACTGTGAAACCTTATTCAGCAACCCATCAGCCCACATTACATGCCATCTTGTGGTTGTAGAAGTTGTTCTATGGAATTCTGGTTTGTATTTTAAAAAGCAGGACTGATTAAACTAACTTTCAGGTAGCTGCCTCTTCTTTTTAATTGCTCATTAAATTATGATTTCTGCAACATCTCCCAAAAGTTCAACCCTGTGCAGCAAAAAAAAATGTGCATTGCTTTATTTCCACAGCAGCAGCATTTCCTTTACTGTAAAGAGAAACTCCAGACTTTAAGAGTTGCACTGATTACTAAACTTAAATGACCTAGATAATTTAATCGTAATCCCCTTCCTTGTCAAAAAAAATACTGTCTGCAGAACCTTAGAGATTAAAAGGGCATTTAAATGAAATCCTTGATTCCCATACTAAGAAATATTTCCGAGGCTAAGCAGTATCTCAGCTTTTGCCCACCTTTGACAATATCAAAAGTACTTTATTTTCATATTTTCCTAGCTTCTTTTTATTATTTGTTCCCCCCACAAAATTGCTACAGAGTCAGAGTCTAAAAATGGTTGGAAGTGCTATGATGTTTATCTTGGCAATCTCAGAAGGGTGGGGAAGAAACTGAAGAGCAATGGAGTTTATTTGCCTCCCCCTTTATCCCTCCTCCTGCCTTCAAGTGCTGCTGTGTCTTTGCTACCAATCCCTCCTTATAGCAGCACTAAACTCACTCACACATTGAAAAAGAGGGATAAGGAGCATAATGTGACCTGGAAAGCTCTTTGGAACTTTGCATTATTTGTTATGTAAACACGTCATGAGATGCAAATCAACATTTGGTCCTGGTTGCGTCCTTGTTAAACATTAACAGGATTTGGAAAACCAGACTGGGTGTAGTTTTTCCATCATTGCTAAATGAACAGTTGAAACAGAGACTTGACTCGAGCAAAAGGTCGTTTAAGGACGACTAGAATTTGACCCTGCACTTCCTGAGGAGCCAGAGGATTGGTTTCACTTCAGCTGTGTCTTACCCAGCTCTGGCCTGAAGAAATGTTTTGAAATCCTCCTACCTCTGAAGGTCAAACTGCATATTCCATACATATACATACAGATGCACACAAGATCTTAGGAGGTTGTGCTCGTTTTGGTTGGGATCATTTTCTTCATAGTAGCTAGCATGGGGCTATGTTTTGGCTTTGACAACAGTGCTGATAATGCAGGGCTGGTTTTACTATTGCTGCGCAGTGCTTAGGCAGTCCCGAGGCCTTTTCTGCTTCTCACACCACCCACCAGCGAGCAGGCTGGGGATGCACAAGGAGTTGGGAGGGGACATGGTAGGCAGAGCTGACCCCCAGCTGACCAAAGCAAAGTCCCACACCATGCAACATCATGCTCAGCAAAAAAAGCTGGGGGGGAAAGAAGGGGAGAAGAAGGCAGGGGGGCTGTTGGGAGTGAGGGTGTTTTGCCTTCCCAAGGAGCCGTTACATGTGATAGAGCCTGGCTCTCCTGGAGATGGCTGAACAGCTGCCCACTGATGGGAAGTGATGAATGAATTCCTTCTTCTGCTTTGCTCCTATATGCAGCTTTTGCTTTACCTATTAAGCTGTCTTTATCTCAGTCCACAAGTTTTCTCACTTTTATTTTTCTCTATCTCTCCTACACCCCACTGAGGGGGAGCAGCTGGGTGGGATTTTGTTGCCCACTGGGGTTAAACTACAATATATGAAAAGTATGACAAAGCAACTGTGTACTTACCATACCACAAAAGTTTGACTTACACATTTTTAGTTTTTGTGGAATTATAAATTATAATTAAATTTAACATTAATTTATTAACCTAGGTGGCTTTTATTCTGCCTACAATAAATGAGTGCCAAACACAGATCTTTGAGAAACCTTTAACGGGAAATATGAAGCATGTCACAGACCCCAAAAAAAGTTATCTTGAGGCAGCACTGCTCACTTTAAAAAAACAAATTCAACTGGGAATAATTAATGTCTCCCCTTCTTTACAGTTAACAATTAAGTCTAGACATGTTCCCTCTCCTTTGGAACAGAGACCAAGACAGAGCTTCCCCCCAGATACCTTCAAACAAAGCAGCCTTGGCTCCTGTTGCCTCCATAGGAGCTGCTGGATATTCAAAGGCTTTGGAAGACAGCTTATATTCAAGTAGCTAGACGTGGATCTAAAGTGCTTTGCTCTACATTTGTCAGTGGATTTGCACATGTTGTTTTCTTTCTTGAGATGTGCTGGGGCTACAGGGAACTCTTTTTAAATGGGCGTGAGAACGGGAAACACAAACAGAAGAGGGGCTTCTGCCCCCTGAGCTCTATCCTCCTGTCTCTACCTCTTCCAGCCGCCTCCTCTGCTCCTTCTGCTGCTCAATGCGCTTCTGCCTCTCTGCCAGCAGCTGCCTCTTGTACTCCTCCTGCTCCCGGAGCTGCTGCTCCTGCAGCAGCTGCTGTCTCCGAAGGGCCTCGGACCGTTCCTTATTCTCCTGCTGCAGTCTCAGGAAATCACGTCGGAGGGTTGATTCTCCAGGCACATTGACAATGGAACTGCAACAAGAGGAAGTTAGAGCCTCCTGTACGACAAAGCCTGATGGGCCATTAAATACCTTTTCCAAAGCAGGGGGACATTAATAAAATATAGCATGATGTTAAATTTTTAACTCCTTTCTTTCGGAGCGAAGACACTGGATGCATGTCACACACACGAGCTCGGTGGAAGGCGTGAAATCAGGTCAAGTAAAGTAAGGACCTACTCTGACATTGTGGAGCCCCGGCCTAATCATATTTGCCATAAATCTCCCTCCATCCAGAGCTCCCTGGCTCTAAGCCATATGAAGGGGAGCTTTAAAAACTTTAGCAGTCACAGAATAGGTTTTCAAATCCTTTGGGTGGTTTGTGTGGCTTGTGCATGCACTTAATTAGAGACAGAAATTTAGCGTGCTCCTGACTTAGTCACAGACCTTTAGACTTACTTGGCATGGACTGCCCAGAGCCCTCCCAAAAGCAATTATTACCTTGGCTCTCCTTCTTGTTCAGGCACTTCCTCCTCTTCTTCCTCACTTCCACTATATTCATACTCAGTCTCATCTAACAGGAAAGAAAAAAAAGGCCCAGATAGAGCTTATTTTTTATTTTAGGAGAGTGGGAAGTTGCAGTAGTGCCTTAGTGAACCGGCTCCTATCCCCTTCAATGAGAAGATCTTTTCCAAACCCTAGAACTCCTTCTACATATACAAGCCCATCTTCCCACACCTGTAAAGCAGCACAGTGCTTTGCAGCAGGGTTTCAGCAAATTCCCTGAACAGCACCAGATCTTGCATGTAAGACAAGACACCTGGAGAACTTAGGCACCACCTGAATAAAGAGAACAGGCAGCCCAAGACATTTGCTTCATAGCTCTCGTGATGGGTTATTTCCTGTGAATTTGATTGATGGCACCATTCCAGGAATAAATCTACCACACACCAAAAAAAGGAAAGGCATATACGCCAATAGCCTCCTAAATACTGTTTAATGCTTATATGGAAGAGGCAGTGACCTGGAAGTGAGTAAATTTAACTTGTCTGTAAATAAGACACTGGAAATTGATACTTTCACTGCAGAGGACAGAACAAAACTCAACAGTCAAAATATAAATTAAAAAGAAGCCTTTCAAGGGTTTGGGTTTTTTGGAGATTTTCTAGGTGTGGGGATTTAGAATGCAAAGTGGGACAAAACCATGTATTTTAACAAGCTGCAATACTTTATTTTTAACAAGCTGCATACCTTTCTCTCCTCTCTTCTTCCTCGTCCTGTCTATATGGTCCTTAAGCTGGATTCGGACTTGCCTTTCATTTGGTTGGTCACGTATAAAGGGGTGTTTCAAGAGCTGTTCTGTAGAAGGTCGCTGCATGTAATTCTTCACTAGACAACCTTCTATAAAGCTGAAAAACTTTTTTGACCTGAGAGAGCAGGAAGGGAAAAAACAAAACAAAACAAGAAGACAGGTTAAACTCGGCTAATTTTTTCTGTTCTTCCTCAAATTCTAATTCCTTTCCTCAAAGAGCATCATGTCCCAGAGGATGGTACGAATGCTGTCTGCAAGTGTGTCTCCTAAACAGAGCTGAGTATGCTCCAGCTGAGCACTGGGCTGGATGGACACAGGGCAATGCCAACATCCCTGCAGTGCTTAGGCACAGCCTCACGGTAATGTGCCCTCTTCCACAGGCGTAACTGCCCTGAAAGGCAGGATCTATTTAGTGAAGGTAAATCATGCAAACCCAGCTCTGCTACTTCTGGACCAGAGCTGGGCAGCATCCAGCTTGCCTGGAGCACGGGCAGGGCAGCTCTGGTGTGTCTCCACCTGCCCATGCTATCTAAGGGCACGACTGCTTCAGAAGAGCCGCACCGAAAGCCGCAAGAAGCGCGGCCAACATCCCCCTGCCACAGGCAGCACCGCGCTGCTGCTGCACGCACACACAGCTCCCTCACACAGCTCTGCAGGAATTGGGGATTAGTTCATTTTCTACCTGAAGAACCACACACAAAAACTCCCCACAGAACAACAGGTGGGTGTTGAACAGTGTTGTCTGTTCAACACAGGCTTTTGGGGTCAGATTCTGACCGACACAATTTAAGGGCATGGACCAAACTGCACACCACATGAAGTGACAGGGTGTGGGAGTTAGCTAAGATGGAAGTCACAAAACTTAGTTAAAAACCTTCATTGTTGTGGTTCTACTTTTTTTCTCCTCACGCCTGAAGTGTTATTATTCTAAATAAAAAGGTTAATGAAAGGCTTATGCAAATACTGCGTATGCACCTCTATTCCCTTAACGCATGTGGAAGGCAAGTATCAGAGAGGAAGAGGGATGTCTTGACAGTACAAGTGCATAAATAAGTCAGTCTAGGCAGAGACCAAGTCAAGCAAGCAAGCCAAGTTTATATTATGCTGATATTGAATAGGCAGTCAAATCACTTCATTATTTTGACAGGATCACAGCATCCTGTGATCACATTCAATCTATATGAAACCTCTTTTTAGAGAGTGTTTTCACTTCACATGTGTCAACTGTAACCAGTAACTGGGAGGAAATCCTCCAATACTAATGGATTCTTCTCAGCTGGCGAGAAGCACACCCTCAATTCCAATCATTTACAATAATTATAGTAAAAGCCTTCATTAGTTTTAATAGCTCCTCAGCAGCTAGACCGCTGTAGTACCGCTCTGTTTCTGTGTTATGATACATCTGAGAGAACACACTGCATATTAAGAGTGCTGCGGGAGTTCGGTTTCTAAAATATGGATCCGTTTGTCACCTCAATACAGATGCTGCTCTGTCAAGAAAAAAAAGCTTATTTTTTATTTTCATGCAGTTGGAGATTAAATTTCTCTGGGACAAACGGAACTAAATAAACAACACCCACTTTTATTTCACACTTTGATTCAGTAGCACACAAGGTAACAACTGAGTAACTTTTGCTAACTTCAATTGCTTTACAGTTCTGTGGAAGTGGTAACAAAGCAGCACGTGATGAGACACAAGAAAACATCATGTTACAAAAAGGGCTACAAAGAAGACATAACTAATACGTACCATTTCTTGGATTTTAACCGTGGGGGAGGGTTCCTGGGTATCAGAAAGAGTGCCCTCATGGGATGCATGTCACAAAGTGCTGAAGGAAAGAAAACAAAACCAAACAGAAACACACAGATGCTGGCTTAGCTGCTTTCTGACAATACCACAGCTTCAGCTTCCACAACCATTCCCCCATCCTGACCACACATGACAGCAACACAGCTAAATAGAAGTGGCCCGAAATGATAACAATTCCACAGCTCAAACTGTCAAAAGCATTCCCAAAAAGAGAAAGAGATCAAGGCACAGATAAACCTTCAGGATTATCCCTGATGGGATAACCTGTGCGTGGCCCTCCTCCATCTAATTTACATTCTGGCCAATAAAATATTGGGAGGTGATGGTGGCAGAAGGGAAGAATGACACAGTTACAGTTTGGTACAAACTTCCTTCCACCTGCCCTTCTCTCCCATTATAGAGGACACTTCATTTTTACTCTCCAGACTTGGAGATTTTCTTTATCCCAAGACCTGACAGTTTTGAAGCATGGGAGGGTCTGTATCAAAAAAACAAACAAAAAAAAGAATTCCCTGAAGAACATAAATGCAAACCCCATGACTTTTATCATAAAAAAGTCCCACTGGTTTCAGCAGACACTTCGTGGGAGTTCAGGATCTCTGCCAGACAGCCTCTCCTCCTGTTCCATAGCAAAGCACCATGGTGGAGCCAACACAAGGAAAACAAAGAAGCAGGGAGAGAGGCTGCCCAAGAAAGGTCACTAGAATCAAATCATCCCATTTTACCATCCTGCTATGCTTGACCTCTTGCACCATCAGTCCCAGCCTGACTGGTCACTGCAGGAAGAGGTGACGTTTTCCACACTGCAGGAATTCAGATGAAACAGGCTGATGGGAAGAAGGTTCTGGATTCAGAAATAAGGGGCCACAACCTTGGCAGAGAAGCCCCCTGGGGTGACTGGTGGATCCCATCAGACCACCAAGCTTAGAGATGGTCTCCTCAGCTGCTGCTGGAGGAAGAGGAGGCAGAGCCCACATGCCAGAGGACAGACCAAGACAAGGGCTGCTCAGCATTTACATTGGATTTTTGCTTACTTCTCAAATGCCCCTCTTGTGCTTTTACACAAAAAGTGGCCAAGCTCTGCTTCAGTTTGGAAAGAAAAAATATTATTGTCCAATTCCATGGTTACAAAACTCACAGACACAGCTTTTAATT
The DNA here is from genome assembly GCF_000691845.1 of Merops nubicus. Classification (NCBI taxonomy): domain Eukaryota; kingdom Metazoa; phylum Chordata; class Aves; order Coraciiformes; family Meropidae; genus Merops; species Merops nubicus. Next base: position 6,874 of record NW_008614810.1, on the reverse strand, counting down.
GAAAACCACCCAATGCACTGAAAAAAAAAGGTATGGCAAAAAGGAGGTCAAGTGGAAGCTCAAACGCTGTTAATACAGCACTGGCTAATGTGTCCTGGGAGAGCTCTCACATGGGCATTCATGTAAACGTGCAATTAGGAAGGAAAAGAAATACAACCCAAACCATCAGACCTCCTAAAACGTGTATCAAAACAAGAGTGTTGTGATTTGATTTATAATTTTTACTTTAACTACAACAATTAAAAAAATCGGGCAGCAGCAAAAATTAAATGACCATTTTTTTTTAGCTAGGAAATAATCAATTTATTTCAGCACGATTATTCCAAAAGACAGAGGTTTGAAGTTGGGCTGTGGTGTGGTTGTTTACATGTAAAAAAAATTTAACTCACTCTTAGGCACCTTAAAGTGCTACTTTTTAAATACCGAGCTCCAGTGGGGCTGAGGGTAAGAGCTCCAGCTGGGGGTGGGGGTAAGTATATTTGCTAGTTCAGTAAGGACTTACATGAAAATTACCAGTAGAAGCCAAAATACCATGCCTACTTTTTTTTTTTTCTTTTTAAATCCTCATGTCCTCCTTGCACATGTCTGCTGTCTGCCTTGATATTCAGAAAGAATAACTATCTGAGGGAAAACTAAGCATAAAAAGCTGTGCGTTTTTGGTTTCCAGATTTCTCTCTTAAAAATACCCATATCAACTGGTAAATATTGTCAAGCAGGGAGCAGTAAGTTCAATACTTTGTGTTGAAGACAGATTTACAGTTGAAGTTATGTCACTGCCAAGGAAGATGAACACACCCATCAACAAGTGGAAACCAAAGGAGAAGCAAAGTTAGCGTTACCCAGACCCACAGGAAGCTGACACAGAAATAATTGCTACAGATGCTTTTTTCATTAAGGTCGATTTTGTTGAGGCCCCATGGCCCCTCTCCCCAGCTGAGGTTTCAGCATCCCAGGCCAGGCCATATACAAATTAGACACAACTCCACAACACAATATACTACTCATAGGAAGGAAGCCTGACACTCGATTAGCTTCCAAATATTCCTGCTATAGAAATGAAATCACTGCAGTCTGCACTGTAGTGCTCAAACACAGACCTATCTTTATCAAAAGCATTGCTATTTATGGGATTTGATATTTATAGGGCAGACAAAACCAAAGAGAACAGAAATAACTCGAGGATACTTTCAGAAACCTCAAAACTAGGCTTAGATTACAGCCAGCATCCCCCAAGTATACGTTTCAGTCTCAACCAGCCCACTGGAGAAGGACACGTATCACTTACGGGGAGCTCCTTCTGCCATCTCTATGGCTGTAATGCCACAGGACCAAAGGTCACTCTGCAGAAAAAGAGACAGACCATATGTTAGTAGGTGGATTTACCCATTCTGAGAGTAAGAGAGTACTACTTACAGAGGCCCTGTAGGTGAGCCTGAAACCAAACACCATAGCTATTTAAATAAGTTACTTTTTTCTTGTAACAGTATCATAAAATTCTACTTTTCATCTAATACATATATACAGCTCTATGCAGAAATGCACATTCATATTCATACAGAGTATCCAAACAACCCTCTCTAATAATGTACAAAAATACCTTGACATTATTGCAATGAAAATTACATTTGCCTGAAATCTAAGTCTGTGAAACAACAGAATTCTCCATATTCCCTTGTTTATAAAGGACTGACTCAGGGCATTGCCAGGGTGTGCAGAGATGCAGTCAGAAAAGCAGATGTCTATCTCAAATTGAAATTGGTCAGAGATGTCAAAAACTACAAGAAAGGGTTCTTCAGGCACACAAACAACAAGTAGGAACAGAAGGAAAATACTGGCCTGCTCTTACACAGGAGAGATGAATTCATTCAGCAACAAGGCTGAAAATGCAGTTCTCAATGCTTTCTTCACCTCCTTCTTTACCAGTTCTGTTGGGCCTCAGGCCTTGGAAACAAAAATCCAGTTTGATGCAAACACAGACCCACCATCAGTGAAGGAAGAGTTGGTATGTGAACTATTACAGGAGCTTGACCCCTACAAATCGATGGGCCCAGAAACTATCCACCTGAGGGCGTTAGGAAAGCTGGCCAACGTTGTTGAAAGGCTGCTCTCCATCATCTCTATGAAGTTGTGGAGACTGGGGGATGTCCCAGAAGACTGGAAGAAGGCTAACATCACCCCCACCTACAAGAAGGGCTTAAACGAGGATCCAGGATATTACAGGACCATTAGTCTTACTTCAATCCCTGAGAAAGGTATGGAATGAATCCTCCTGGGGGCTATCACAAGTCAAACGAAGCACGAGACTGGGAAGAGCCAGCATGAGTCACCAAGGGCAAATCGTGCCTGACAAACCTGACTGCCTTCTGTGAGAAAGTAACCTGTTCAGTGGGGTGAGGGGTGGACATTGTCTACCTAGACTTCTCAAGGCTTTTGATACAGTTCCCCACAGCCCCCTCCCAGAGAAACTAATGTATTATGGCCTAGACAAGCAGTTTGTGTGGGGGGTGGGAAACCCTCCGGATCGATACTGGGACCAACGCTGTTTAATATCTTCATAAATGCTCTGCACGATGGGATCAGGGGTACCTGATGAAGTCTGCCAATGACACCAAACTGAGTGGGGAAGTGGACACCACGGAAGGGAGAGCCACCCTACAGGATGACCTGGATAGGCTGGAAGAGTGGGCTAGCAAGAACCTTATGAACTTGAACAAGGACAAGGGTAAAGCCTTGCTCCTGGGAAATCACAATCTAGGAGTGCAGCACAGGCTGAGATCTACCTGTCTGGGAAGCAGCTCTGTGGAAAATGACCTGGGGGTCCTGGTGGACAACAAGGTCAATATGAGTGAACGATGTGCTGTGGTGACAAAGAAAGAGCACGCTAGGTTGCATCAATAAGAGCATCATCATCAGAGACAGAGAAGTCACTATCCCACTCTACTCAGCACTCGTCAGGCCACACGTGGAATAGTGTGTGCAGTTTTGGCCCCTGCTGTACAAAATAGATGTGTACAGGGTGGACAGAGTCCAGAGAAGGGCCACAAAGCTGACCAAAGGACTGGGAAGCTGCCACATGAAGAAAGGCTGAGAGAATTTGGTTTGTTCAGCCTTGAGAAAAGAAAGCTTAGGGGAGACCTTATCACTATGTTCCAGTATTTAAAGGGCAGCTACCAAGAAGATGGAGCCTCCCTTTTTACAAGGAGTCACATGGAAAAGATAAGGGGTAATGGGCACAAGTTACTCCTGGGGAGACTCAGCTTGGACGCAAGAGGAAAGTTTTTCACCATGAGAAGAATCAGCCATTGGAATAGTCTCCCCAGGGAAGTAATGAATTTCCCAACACTTTACGATTCAACTGGACAGGGTGCTGAGCCATCCTGTCTAGGTCGTGCTTTTGCCAAGGAAGGGTGGACTAGATGATCCTTAAGGTCCCTTCCAACTTGGTATTCTATGATTTCCCTATAGTAGATTCACAGAAAACACCATACCTGTTCCACAAAAAAAAAGATGGAGAAAATGAAAGACTACAGGTTAAGAAAACACAAAGCTGGTACATCTTTTTCAGTGTCTACACCAGCAATTGAACAAACAAATACAAATTAAGGAAATACACCCAGTCATGAACTTTTTCTAGTCCAAACAATCAAGTAATAGCTTTTTCCAGGGGAACAGCCATCATTGCTAAAACTGCAAGAAGCCTCTGTGGGACACACTTGCAGTGAAAGCAAACACTTGAAACATGAAGGAACAAGAGTCCTTCAGTGGGAGCCTTTAAAGGTACCACCTCTGGCCATCACCCCTGACTAAGGAGAGCCTGAGTGAGAGCCAGGAAGGCCAAAAATGGGCAAGAGCTGGGAGAATCCTGGTGAGGAACCAACTCCATAGATTGCTGCAGCTTAAGGGGTAAAACTCTAGAGGAGGCTGCTAACAGAGGACTCTTCGTGAGGAAAGCAGTCTTCATTTCTGGTCATAATAGCGATTAAAAAAAAATAGTCAAAACAAATGAGCAAATAAGTTGTTCTTGTACTACAAGCAGAGAGGAATATCTAATGATTGCGTTTTCAGACCCAGAAAGACAATCTTTCCTCTTGGTCCAGCCCAGCTATTTAAGCTAAACTGCACAGCCTCATGATCTTACAAAATTTTTTTAGGGATAGAGCCCTATAGGCTCCATCAGGAACAATAAAAAGGTGTTTTCAAAGGCAGGAGGAGTTATTTTTCACATCACTACTGCATTAACAAATATTGCAGAGAGTTTTTCTCCTTTATTAGATCATTAATAGCCATCCTTCCTTCCTAATAACTCTATGGGCAAAGATATAAAGCATTATCTTTAGTGCAATGAGCTGGTGGATGTAAAAAGCAATTGAAACAACAAAAACAGATCATTTTGATCAATCTTACTAAAAAGGTACAAAAACACCACTTCAAATAATCTGTGTTTTTTAAACAGATTTAGACATACACAAATTACTGACAACCAACACCACTATCAATCTCAGCCAGTTGATATAATTGATATTCAGCTCTAAAATTCACTGTAAGGCCTTAATCACAAGCTTTCTGATATCTTTGTTGCTCTTCTTGGTTCAGAGTTGGAACAACTGCAAAAGCATTTTCACATTTTTTCTTTTTTTGTGCTTTCATTAAAGTAGGCTGAGAAGAATTTTGAAGATCCCAGTACGTTTTCACTAAAGAAATTTAACTTTAAATACACATACATAATATTCTTACGGGTAATCCAAACACCACCAAGCCAATTACGGTTTTGAGGTAATTAAATCTTTGGTTTGCAGCAACCTATGTAACAAACTTTGTTGAGAAATGTTGTGATGGACAAATTTTTATCAACTCATGTATGTATCCTGAAATCAAGAATAGGTACCTGATAAGTACCTTGTGTACTTAACTGACTCTCCAGACGGTGGTTCTATTTAAGGCAACACCTAGAATGCATTGTTCTGGGTTACCACCAGAACTGGGACATAGTCTAACACAATTTAAAGTACAATCATTACACAAATTGAGAACATGAGCATTTCCAGTGAAACTCTTTTTTGAGCACCTCCTCTGAGCATTTACAGCACACTGAAGTCCAATAATCCTCTATTAAGAATGTACCTACACAAAGAAGTATTACTCCTGCAAAGCTTACGTTTCAAAACCTGCCACCATTCCTGCACGTCCATACTGCAAGTGTATGGCTTTTGTGTGGTGGGGTTTTTTTGTTTTTTTCTGTGAACAGGATTCTCTTACTCTGTAATCATACGTAGCATCTGGATTTTCATCACAGGCAATAACTTCTGGAGCCATCCAGTAAGGAGTTCCAATGAAAGTGTTTCTCCTGCCAACTGTCCTGTCCAGCTGAGCGCTCACACCGAAATCCACTGCGGGTGGGAAAAGAGTAAAATAAAATAAGAGGGGAAAAATGATGCAGTGATTGCTTCTACAGGGAGATTTGGAATAAAACTCTGTGGATGTTCCTTGTGGGAGGACCCCACTGAGGAGAAATATGATGATTAATACTGAGGCAGCTGAGCCCTCGTGCTTCACATGCAATGTGCCTAGGCCAGAAGCATCAAAGGACATGGAAGCACAGGACCACCTCTCTGGCACCTCTCAGCTCTCTGGCACCTTCTCACTGCACAGAACGGAGCATACAGCTGCCAAGCTACTGCCTTAGAGGCTGAGGAAGGGCTACGCCCTTCCCAAATGGTGAAGCCACACACCTTTACCAATACAGAAGGAGCTGCTTCCCAGTGGTACCTCTCATGCTACGAAAAAATCAGACGCGTGAGCATGTCTCCCTTTCACCTGTACACCTTTTCTCCTCTAAAATTGGACAGCAAAAAATAATCTGTTGCTCAGAGAACTGTTCTCTGCTCCAAAGCACAGAGTAGATGTGTCAACAGGAGCAAAAGATCAGGATGACTCAAGAGGTGCTCACTTGGAGCACAGAGGCATGCTGACTGCAGAAGGGATGCCCATTTCAAGGCAATTACATTACGTTTTCTTCCCTTCAGTTCTCCCTGCTCGTGACAACAGTGATAGATGTCTTTCTAAACCAGTAACTGCATCTGCTCTAGCAGGGCTGTGTCAGCTTCACTGCATCCATCATCTGAGCAACACTGACAAACTGGTGTAGATGAGCTCAGTGGGAGCAACGGTTTGGGAGCTACTGTGCTTCATTTCGGACCAAAAGGAGGAAAGCTCTCCTGAGATCTTCCTCCTCTAGCAGCCAGGACATCTTCCCATGCCTCGTGCTGCAGGAAGGTGTAATACAAAACAGAAGGGATGTGGGCTGGGTGGGAGGGCTTCAGCATGGGTCTATATTTAACCAAAAAAAGGTGGCGAGCATAGCGTGATACAAATACAGAAGGTTAAAGTGTGCAGTAACTGGAAGAGACAGATTAAAGAAAAAAATATAATGTGTCCACTTGGAAGGGAAAGAAGGGGCCAGGGATGGGCATGGTTTCCAGCAGGCATGCCAGAGCTGGAAATGCATTTTAAACCCGATGCCACAGCCCCCTTGCATGTGCCATCCAACAAATATTTTTGTGTCCCAAACCTGAACAGCAGGTGCTGGTTTAATTTTAATTAAAGCCAAATAAAAGAGAGATTCCCATCACTTCCCAAGTCCAGAATAAAGGGAATCAGAATGAACCCAAGTCATGCACAGCTCAGTGAGGGAAACAAAACGATCCCCTCACTAATTCTGACATGAAAGCCAACATCTTCTAATGCAACGCAACAAAACCTGCACTCCAACCTCCCAAAGCAGGAAGAATTATGTGCAGGGCCTTGATCCACGTGGGAGCAGTGACAGAGTCCTCATGCCACACAACATGTTGCAGGGCTCTTAAGGGCTGAAATT
>NW_008614809.1:0-3449 GCF_000691845.1 Merops nubicus | reverse complement strand
TTTATTTATCCTTACTCCTTTTCCATTTCTATCTTAAAATAAATTACGTTTTGGAAGTTATTTTCATTACAAATTGATGTTAACATCTATAACTTAAAGGAGTGCAAAAGTTACTTGTGTTTATTTTATTTTATTGCACAATGTGTATTTTCTGTTCCTGTTCTCACTGTAACATCCTTTCATAAGGGCCATAGGATGTCTAAAAGAGGGACATCTGCTGCAGGTTAGAAGGCTCTTTTAGCCACCATTGAAGTGCTAGGGTCTAAACCCACAGCCCTGAATCAGGGTTAACATGTGGATGATGTTCACAGCCAGGCAGGAAAGACATTCCTGATGGGTTTTCACCCAGGGCCTGGCCAGCCTTGGGTGGGAATCAATTAGGAAATTACAACCACATGCCCCCACCTTTGGCATTAACATCAGGTGTCCCAACATAAAGGCTGGCTCTGCTGGTAGTGAGTGCACTATGTAGGGCTTGCAGTTACTGGAAGGGGTCCCTGACCATCCATGGTAGGACACCACTATTACTGTCCTTTGCCCGAAGATGAATATCCATGTTAACTTGTTGGCCTGTGAAGGTGTACTGATTTACCTTTACACCTTAAAAATTGAAAAAAGAAATTGCCTGAATATTTTTATCTTAGTTTTTCAAAATAGTCTATAGTGGCCCTCACAGCTCTTGTATGAAATTACACAAGATTTATTATGTAACTGACATGCAGTTCTATATCTCCATTATAAAACATGAAAGTAAGTTGCTTTCCCACTGCCTGTCCAAAAGAGGACTTTTGAGAGAGTCATATGAGGCTCAGATTAAAGAAAAAAAAAAAATAATGAGAAATTTATGTGAAGTTATAGCAAGAATGGTACCTGCTTCTTTTCTGAAGCTCACCAACAGTGAATCCACAGAAAACAGCCTAAAGAGCATCTTTAGCCAGATTTCTTTCAATGAAAAATGTATAACTCATCATTTATCTTTCCTAAAAAAAATCCTGTTATTTGGTCTGTTACAGCACTTCTATAACAATGCTGGGACAGTCTACTTGTCCAGCAGAGTAACCTATCATTGACTTATTTTTCTGTTGTATACATTTATAGTCTGAATTACATATTTTACATTATCTATATTTTAACTTCATTCAGAAACCCTAGTACCTTGCACAATCAAAAACTGACTGTAACATTCAAATGAAAATACTAGAGCTTTGTCTTCTATCATTTTTCCTCCATAAGGAATTGGATTTTACAATTATGAAGTTTAAAAGATATATCTGCTATAGAATTCATATAATTTCTTCATACAAACAAGCACATTCTTAATACGGTAGAGATAGTGCAAGTTTGTCATCATGGAATGATGACTGTTTTGATGACTGGTTTGGGTTGGAAGGGACCTTAAAGATCATCTAGTTCCAACTCCACTGCCATGTGCAGGGATAACAATTTTAATTCTTTCTAGCTATGACTTCTCAAATATGATGGATAGTGGCTTAGCCACTTCATCTGCCAGTTCCCTCAGGACTCACAGATACATCTCATCAGGTCCCATGGACTTGTGCACCTTCAAGTTCCTTAGATGGTCTTGAGCCTGATCTTCTCATTTTCTTCTGTCCCTTTTCTTTTTCTTTTGGTTGACAGACAGCTGAATATGAGCCAGCAGTGTGTCCAGGTGGCCAAGAAGGCCAACAGCATCCTGGCTTGTATCAGAAATAGTGTGGCCAGCAGGACTAGGGAAGCGACTGTCCCCCTGTACTCAGCACTGATGAAGCTGCACCTGCAATATTGTGTTCAGTTTTGGGCTCCTCTTCTGCTGACCACTTGCCTAACTATGAAGGATGTCATCAATGGGCAACACATGAGCCAGATTCCTCCCTCTGGTCATAGATCATATGCAAGAGATCTAAAGTGGCCCAACACTGGATGGATGAATGAATAGACCAATGTATTCACTCATGACACAACGTACAAAAGAAGGGAGCGAGTAGATTCCAGAATCAGGCCATGGGGGAAGGACAGACTCAGGCAATCAATCCAATTATATAGTAATTGCCAGGAGAAAGCCCTATAATTCCCTTCCTGTCTCAGTCTTGTCCCATCATTACTGGGAACTCCACTCACTGTGAGGACTCATGGAGCCAATAACCCAAATCCCCACACAGCACATCCATTGTGTAGGCAGGCTTCCACACCCCACCACAACACATCCACTGCAAGCAGAATCAGTTCTTATGTAATTGGCTTCCTGCCCTGTCTCCAAGTTAATGTGGAAGGTGGGGGCACCTGGTGGTGATCTCCTAATCAGTTCCCACCCAAGGCTGGCCAGACCCTGGGTGAAAAGTAATCAGGAGGGTCTTTCTTGCCTGGTTATGGCCATCATCCATATGCCAGCCCTCATTCAGGGCTGGGGGTTTAACCCTAGCACTTCAGCTCCCCACTACAAGGACATTGAGGTGCTGAAGCATGTCCAAAGAAGGGCAACAAAGCTGGTGAAGGGTCTAGAGAACAAGTCTTATGAAGAGTGGCTGAGGGAACTGGGGTTGTCTAGTCTGGAGAAAAGGAGGCTAGACAAAAGGAATACAAGGAACCACTTGTCTGAATGCAATTGAAGAATTTGCAGTTTCCTCTTTAAAAGTGGATTACAGTAAGATCTAATGGAATAAAACATTTAAGTATTTAATTTCCCTTAACGAAAAAAAAATCCTGACTTGCTCACGTTATAGCACCACATTCTGAAACCACTAATGACTTAAATAAGTTGTTTTCTTGTGCAGGTAATAACATCATAGTACTCAGACAAAATAGCAATTTCTACAAATTCTTTTAGTTGAATGGGATTTTAAAAGCATAAAATGGTGCAGTGACATTCTCACTGGAAAATTCCAACAGAAATAAAGTACTCAACTAGGTGTTGTGTCTTGCCATGATGTTTGCACTAGCTAAACCATATTTGATACAGGAGACACCTGGCATTTTAAAAGCAAAATTTCAATATTTACATTTCATTTACACACTAAATCACCAATTGAGAAAAAAAAATCATTATATAAGTTGTTAAAATCATATAAAGACTACATCAATGTGAATTGGTAACAATCAGAAATAGATTTAAGTAGTATTCTTTGGCCAACATCATTTTAGAATCACATTTTCCTTTGAATTCATAGCTGTATAAATCCATATACATATGTGTATGTGAACTCTAAATAGGTAGTTTATTAAACTTCAGATTGTTATCAAAGAAGATAAATATTTCCCTGCTTGATTTACAGAGCTGTACTGTATTAAGCACAAAGACTTATGAACATATTTAATTTACTACACCAATAATTTATATTTATTTCAAGTGAATAACTTAAAGTTGTGAATGAATAACTAATTATAGGATTTGGACTTTTTATATTAACTTGGAACAAAGGTATATAATGTTATAAGTTTTCCCAGTTTAAAGA
>NW_008614808.1:1950-5081 GCF_000691845.1 Merops nubicus | reverse complement strand
TGGGAACAGCCGATGGGGCAAGGGGAAACGGCCTCAAGTCTCACGGGAGGGTGTGTCTTTAGGCTGGGTATTAGGAAAAAGTTCCTCCCCAAAAGGCTTGTCAGGCACTGGCCCACGCTGCCCAGGGGAGGTTGAGGTTGTCCCTGAGGAACAATTTCTTGCCCTTGGGGTTTGCCCAGGGCTGTGCCAGGCTGCCCAGGGCAGTGGTGGAGTCCCCATCCCTGGAGGGGTTTCCAAGCCGTGGAGATGTGGGGTGAGGGACACGGGGCAGTGGGGACCTGGCAGTGCTGGGGAATGGTTGGAATCCATGATCTGAAAGGTCTCTTCCAGCCGAAACGATTCTGCAAGGCGTGGCCAGGGCAGCCCTGCCTGCCTGGGGCTTTGGGAGGCTCAGCCCGGGGCCAGCCTCCCAAAGGGCCTGGGTCTCCTTCTCTGGAGACTTTCTGGACTTGCCTGGACATGATCCTGTGTAACCTGCCGTAGGGGAACCTGCTTTGCCAGGGGGTTTGGGCGAGATGATCTCCAGAGGCCCCTTGCAACACTCACCATGCTGGGATTCTGTGAGCAACCTTGCTGGTGCTGCCCATCAGTGGGGGTCTGCGCCCTGCCAGTCCTGTGCCAGTCCCTTGTGCTGTGCCACCAAACGGCCTCCAGCTGGAGGCTTGGTGGGGTGTGGGAGCCCAGTCCAGCCACAGCAGCAGCACTGCCTCTCCCCAGCGCCTGGGAGCTGCCTGTCCCCGAGGAGAGCAGCGTGCCCCTTGGTCTGTCCCAGGCAGGAACTCCCTCAGTGCCTTTGCCAGGCTGGAGCCGACCCACTCCCCCTGTGGGCTGTGTGCTGCTGCCGTGCTGGCGTGATCGAGTGTGGTGGAGTCTAAGTGCCTGTTGTGCTGTTGGGGTATGTTGTGCTGGGGCACAATATACTGGCACAGAGCAAAGCTGGGTAGCAGTGTCATCTCCTTTTATATCCTCTCCCCAAAGGAACAGAAAGCAAAGCAACTTCTTGTTCTTGGCTCTTTAATTCTGTGTGGCACTTTACTGCCACGGTGAAGGTGCTCTAAAAGCCCTGGAGAGCGATCTAGGCTCTCAGACCCCAGGGGCTGGGGAACGCTCTCACCCTGGGCAGGCCAGCAGAGGGATGGAGCTGCCATCCCACCCCTGGGCAGCTTGGCAGCTGGGTGCCCCAGCCTGTCTGAGTCTCAGGTTCCCACCCTTGCTGCTTCTGAGCAGCAGAAGGAGCACTGTGGCTGGATCTGCTTGCTCAGGAGAGGCTTTGCCTTGACCGTTGGCAGAAGCTTTGTGTCTGCCCAGGAGCCTGGCTTCCTTCGGGGCTGGCTGAGCTTTCTGCCCACTGGGGCTGTGGGAGGCTTCTGCCCTGTTTGGGGCCCAGGGTGGAGAAACAAAGGTTGGTCCTTGGCCAGAGGCAGCTCCACCTCTCCTGGATGTTGTGGTTGGCTCCTGTGGAGCAGCTGCCTGTATTTAAGAGCAGCCACTTACCTGCTTGCCTGTGATTCCTGAGCAGCAGGCAGCAATGTGCCTGCTGTGATAGTTCACAGTGTGTTTGTTTCTGCCTTTCTTCCAGCTGAGAAATTCACTCTGTGAAATTTTCATCCTCTTCTCCTAGGGTAGGAGAGGCCACTGCGGGTGAGGCGGGCAGTGGTGGGCGGCTGTGCTGCTGCCTGCTCATACAGAGGCTTTCCCCACCGAATTAACCTTGCAAACTCAAGAGGTATGCAGGCAGCCGGCATCCTTGTCACACACGAGCCCACAGAGAGGCAATTTCAGGGATTCCAGGGATCCCCTCTGCTCCTCGTGGTGCTGGCAGCTCCTCAGCCTTGTCCCAGGCTGCACAGTCACCCCAAGGATGGTGATGGAGGGGGTCTGGGGGGTTTGTTAAAGAGGACTTGCTGCATTTCCTGTAGGGCTACAGAGGGCAATCTCCATGTGGGAGATCCTTGTGTGGGCACGAACAAGCCCAGACTGGGATGGGAGGAGGAGATGTGTCTGGCCAGCCTTCTCCATTGCCTGGTTTTGTCCAGGCAGCTGGAGAAGGCAAAGGCAGGGAGAGAGTTCCACAGGGGGAAGTGTAGGGTTCTGCCCCTAGGGAGGAAAAACCCCATGGACCAGTACAGGCGAGGGGCTGACCTGCTGAAAAGGAGCTGCATGAAGGATCTGGGAGTGCTGGAGGACAACAAGTTCTCCATGAGCCCACAATGTGCTCTCATGTCCAAGAAGGCCAGTGGTCTTCTGGGGTGCATGGAAAAGAGTGTGGGCAGCAGGTCGAGGGAGGTTCTCCTCTCCCTCTACTCTGTCCTAGTGAGGCCACACCTGCAGTATTATGTCCTGTGCTGGGCTCCCCAGTTCCAGAGAGACCAGGAACCACTGGAGAGAGTCCAGCAGAGGCTGCGAAGATGCTGAGGGGACTGGAGCCTCTCTGTACTGAGGAAAGGCTCAGAGCCCTGGGTCTGAGAAAGGATCCTCTCAGTGATGATCAGTATCTAAAGCACCCCCGAGTGTCAAGAGGCTGGGGCCAGACTCTTGTCAGTGGACTCTTGGCAGTGGTGCCCAGAGACAGGACAAGGGGCAATGGGCACCAACTGGAACCCAGGAGGTTCTGTCTGACCAGAAGGAGAAAATTCTCTGCTGTGAGGGTGCCTGAGCCTGGAGCAGCTGCCCAGAGAGGTTGTGGATTCTCCTTTGGAGAGATTCCCGTCTCCAGAGGCCCATTCCAACCCCCACCATGCTGTGATTCTGTGAGAGCAGGAGCCGTGGGGCTTCCTCGGCAGGTCTGAGGGTGTGCTCAGAGCCCATGGGAGCTGGCCCAGAAAGCCACGTCCCCGTGAGAGCCAGGCCTGCTGCCTGCTGGAGATCCACATCCAGGTCCCCGCTGCCGTCGGGGCTCTGGCGGCGCCTGCACGAGCCGTCCTGCTGCACCTTGCCAAGCCCCTGTAACTGTGACCGATGGCGCTTCCCCGGCCGGCTGCTGCTGCTCTCTGCAGTTCTGTCAGATTTTTGCTGTGCTGGCAGCACCGAGCCGAGCAGAGGACAAATGTAGCTGTGCAGAGACAGTCACTGGGGCTCCTGAAGCAGTGCTGAGGGAACTGCAGCAAGAAAAGCAACAGCTTTTTAGGGAA
>NW_008614808.1:0-1940 GCF_000691845.1 Merops nubicus | reverse complement strand
GCTGCTGAGGAAGCCGCCGTGGCATGGCTCACCGAGCGCCTGGTAAGGGCTGGCACCGTGCGTGGGCACCTTGCCCTGCTGATGTGCTCCGGCCCACTCCATGCCCTGCCTTCCAAGGAGACCTCCTGTCCTGTTCCCTTCCGTGCAAGCCAGCTGACCTGGTCCCCCCATGCACACACCGTTCCTCTCTGTGACAGCCAGGACCATGTCTTGCTCCAGGTCACGATGTGAATCCAGCTCCATGGAGCATCCAAGCTCTGCCCTGCCTGGGGGACAAAGACCTTGGAAACATTGCCATCCACCCCCAAAGAGCCAGATCCCGTCCTGGTGCCACCAGCTGGGCACCGAGGGAGGCTGCTGAAATGGCACTGGGTCCCACGGCCCTGCGCTGCATTTGTACGTTGAACCGTGCTGAATGTGGGCAGACACCACCATGGCACTTGATTAAATGGGGGATGGATGCCTGGTGTCCCGTGGTGCCACTGTCCTGTGACAGTGTGTCACTTAATGGACATACTGTAAAGGATGTGCTGCCCTGATTAAGTGTCTCGGGGACTTTTCTGTCTCAGAGTGAAGACAGACAGCACAGCACCTGGTAACTCTTTACGTGCCAAGACTTGTGGTACAAGTGGGAACAGATGGTGCTTTGCAGTCACACAAGATGAGAGCAGAGAATCTCTTCTGTGCTTAAAGTGTAAGCTAGGCGAGGAGCAGAATTTTGTCTCCTTAGATAAAATCTTCCCCCAAGTATGCTCATGTTCTGGCAATAAATTTTTAAAAATTAAATCTTGGCTATCTTTATTAGTGCATCAGCCTTTGCCCTCGTGGAACTGAGCTGCAACCAGCAAGAAAGAGCAGTCAATGTTGTGAGGTAGCTGAACACTTGGCAGCCCCCTTTGAGCGCCCCGTGGCCTTCCCAAGGGCATCACAACCCCAGGGGGCTCCCAGACCTAACAGCAGCATCACAAACAGCCTGCATGCTCACACAAGACACGCTTTACCCCTGGGCATGGGCAGGGGCTGGGTGAAGAACCTGAAGTGCTGTTGCCCAGCAGCACAGGGTGTGGAGGCTGCTGGCCGGTGCCTGTGCAGCTCTGTGCCAGGCTGGTGCTGGCAGTACCAGGGCAGAGGTGGCTGCCTGGCTGTACTGGGCTCTGCAATGTCAAAGGAACCTTAGGAGCATGTTGCTCTTTCACTGCTCAGCAGCAACCTGCAGCCCTAAGGATGAGATCATGAACCTGTGAGAACTGTCAAATCCCCTCTTTGCAATAAATCAACATCTCAATGCATTTGTAACATACCAACTTAATACAATCCTTCTCCAAAAGCACTAATCCAATTCCTCTAGAGAGATGCAGCTGATTAGATTAAATTAATCTATTTGCACTGGAGATTCTCTTAACACTTGAACTTCTTTGGGGCAAACTCCTCTCTGAACCCTGAGCTGTTCTGTCTAAAGTGGGGAAGAAAGGGGAGAAGGGCGAAGGCGTCACCGAGGTGGAGAAAAGGCCCCAGCGCTGCGGGTGCTCCAGCCAGACTGGGAGGGCAGTGTGCAGTAGAGGGGATTTTGGGAAGCAGCGTGCTGCCCAGGGGTGCTGTGAGCCCCACAGCTGGTGCAGAGCCCTGCTGCTGGCCATCAGCCATGGCCACCCCGTGGGGCACAGTTGTCCCCTGCTCCGGGAGCCACAGCTGGGCACCAGCCCTGTGTCCTGCATAGCTGGACCCCGTGCTGTGAACGCACAATGCTGGACACTGGCAGCACCCACCTCTCTCTGCTGTGGCACAGCTGACTGGGGAGCTCTGCAGGGATCTGCTTTCTGGTGCTTTTCTGAATTGCCCCACTTTTTATACGTATTTTGATGAGTAAATTTGCCCCATCAAGCTAATCTAACTCCCAGCAGAACCCTTTGTGCACTAAAACATGATGGAATCAAAGTGAT
>NW_008614807.1:1566-3069 GCF_000691845.1 Merops nubicus | reverse complement strand
TGGCACGTGGCAGAGGAGGAGCTGCGAGCGCGCCGGAGCGGGCTGCAGGTGCCAGCACTTCCCACGGCGAAGCGCCCCTTTCCGCTGCCTGTTGTCAGATGTCCTCTCGTTGAAGCTAAACTTTAACGAGCTGAATGCCTGTGCCCACTGAAACCATGGGAGAAGGATCCAGCTTAGCACTTGATCCCGCTCCGGGTACGATGCTGTCCTGCCCTTGTTGTCCCATGGTGGGGGCAGCCTTTCTTTGGAGAAATGCTGTTTTTATTGGGATGTGCTTTCCCCTATTCCTGCGAGCAGCAGCAAACTCAAATGTGACCAGGGTGGGAAATGTTGAGGTGTCCCACTTCACACATGTTCTGTGGAGACTTGAGGTTCAGTGCTGGTTTTGCTACTGCTCTGAGCATGCTCCATCCCAGGGCGAGCAGCATTTCTGCAGCTGCTGCTGCTCTGGGATGTCTGCTTGGATGGCCATTCCTCGTTTTGGTGCTGTGCTGTGCCAACGAGCCTGAGCCCAGCAGAATGTGGTGCAGAACGCATCAGCTGGTGCGGACATCTGCGCCCTTGCGCAGCCGAAGCACACAGCTCCAGAACTTCATACCCTCACAGCTTCACACCTCCACACCCTCCCCTGGCCAGGACGCACTGCAGGCCACAGCCTTGGTCATGGTCCCACTTTACGGCCAGTTCGGACAGCAGCTGGTGCAAGGTGCTGTGGCAGGGGTGTGGTGAGGGCAGTGGCAGTGGAGCGGGCACTGGGCAGAGTCAGGCCTGAGGTGGGTCCGGGTCTTCCAGGGAGAGCTTTACCGAATGTGCCGGGAGAGTCTGGATTGTGACCCCAGAGTGGCAGAGATCCTCATGGCCCACCCCGATCTCCTCGGTGACAGGTGAGACAAGGCCCCTCTAGGGCTCCCTCTTGCCAGGCGTGTCACCATGCGCAGGGTGACGCCGGGCCGTGGTGTGGAGCCGTGGCTTCTCCTCACACCCGCCCCCCGGCTGCCGGTGGGGGAAGGCAGGGAGGGCAGTGCCTGGGCTAAGGTCCAGCCGGGTCATGGCAGCCACCGTGGGGATGGACCCACTGCCCAGCCTGGCTGCAGGGGGTCTGCGGTGGCTCCCCTTGGCTGTGGGCTTCTGCTGGGAGTGTGGATGTCCCAAAGGGGTGGTCTGGTGGGTGCTGTCCTGGCGGGGCAGGAAGGAGGGGGGTGGTCTGAGCTTTCCCTGGGGCGGGCTGGGCTCCAGCTCAGTGCTGCTGCTCTGGCTGGCAGGCTGCTGGGCAGCTTCCTGAGCCTGAGCCCCGAGTACACCTTTGTGCTGGAGGATGAGGATGGTCCGTGCGGCTACGCGGCCGGAGCGCTCTGTGCCGAAGGCTTCCTGCAGCAGCGAGACAGCAGCTGGCTGCCTGCCGTGAGACACAAGTACCCCCAAGACCTGGGCGCAGGTGCCCCAGCTCTGGGACAGGTGAGGGGGCACCTGGAGCAGAGGGGAGAAGGTATGGGGGCGGCAGAA
>NW_008614807.1:0-1546 GCF_000691845.1 Merops nubicus | reverse complement strand
GGAAGCGCTGCTCTTCTTCCACACAGAGCCACCGGCCGTGCCCCTGCCCGTGCTGCGGCGCTTCCCCTCCCTGGTGCAGCTGGGCATGGCCCCACGGGTGCTGGACGTGGGGGCCAGCTGCAGCCTGGCCATCTGCCTGCTCAGCGCACTCAGGGCCAACGGTGAGACAGACCTCCCCGGGAAGCGCTGCTCTTCTTCCACACAGAGCCACCGGCCGTGCCCCTGCCCGTGCTGCGGCGCTTCCCCTCCCTGGTGCAGCTGGGCATGGCCCCACGGGTGCTGGACGTGGGGGCCAGCTGCAGCCTGGCCATCTGCCTGCTCAGCGCACTCAGGGCCAACGGTGAGACAGACCTCCCCGCGTGGGGGGGACTGGGGGTCCCTGATCCAGCACCACCCTGGCCCAACTTCCTCCTTGCCCACCTCAGGGCTGGGAGCTGGCCCCACCTGTGCCCCAGCTCTCAGCATGGGGCTGGGGTAGCCTCACCAGGGCTCCCTGTCCCTTCTCTGATGCAGTCTAGCCCCAGCCCCCAGGCACCCTCCCCTTGCACCCAGGGACACGTTGGGCCCGTGTCTCGGCATCACGGACACCCAGTGCCAAGGGCAGTGGAGGGGCTGACCCCTTTGTGGAGGGGGTCCCAGGCACCAGTCCCCAGCCCCAGCACTGGGGTCCCGGTGCCAGGGGCTCAATGTCTCCCCTCCCTTCCAGGGTCGCGGGGAGTGTTTTGCCAGGTCAGTACCGCTGACCAGCAGCAGCTGAGCTTCTACAGCAAGCTGGGCTTCGTCGCCCTGCCAGTGGTCTGGGGCAGCTCTCCTGGTGCTCGGCTCCTGGGACGTCTCCTCTGAGCACACTGCGTTGGGTGCAGGCACGGGGAGGCAGTGCCACAGGACAGGCTGACCCCCTGCCCCGCGCAGCATCGCCCTGAGGGGGCGGGGCAGGGACACACGGTGTGGATGTGGCCCTGGGTGAGCAGGATGTCACTGGGACACGTGCAGGGGACTGGGTTGTGAGGGTCCTTGGGTGACAGAGGAGTACTTCTGCCATCCTGAGAGATTTGGGCGTCAGGGCCCCTCCACTCCTCCCTTGACTGCTCCTGCTTGCTGAGCACCCTCCACCTCAGCCAGGCTGGCTGCAGCCCCAGGAGCCATGGGCAGTACTTTGGGTGATGGTCCATGGCACAGTGCATTAGCACTAAGGGAGCATCCGTGTCCCACAGGCTGGGCTGTCCAGCTCTCGCCATCCTCTCTGTGGCCCTAAGATAGGCAGCTAGTGCCAGGGCTGGCTCTTGGCACCAAGGACTGAGCTGGTTTGGGACACAGTGAGGCAGCCGCCATCTCTGCTGCCTCGTGGCTGAGGAAAGTTCTGTCCTTGGTAATAAAGCATTTGCTGAGCTCTCACTGATATCCATCTCTTGGGGGGAAAGTGTTGAGGTATCAGTGTGTCCCTCTCACACCCACCTTTCAGCCAGCCCTGTCTGTCCACCTCACTCAGGCTGTTGTCACAGACCATCCTGTGAGCCTCAAAAGGAGCAGCTCCCCCCATACCCGC
>NW_008614806.1:3517-12392 GCF_000691845.1 Merops nubicus | reverse complement strand
CCGCCCGACGCCCCAGTCACGGTGTCCCTCTCGGGTTCCCCGCCCTTCCCTCGCCGTCACCCTCAGCCCAGTCTCCCCTCTCAGTCCCGACGCAGATGTCCCTTCTCCGTCGCTCCCCGCGTTATCCTCCGCTCAATCCCCCGCCAGTTTCTTCTCCCGGTCCTGCCATGGACGTCCCCTCTCGGTCCTCCCTCGGTCTCCCTTCAGCCCTCTCACAGTCACCCCTCAGCCTTTCCTCTCAGTCTCGATGCAAGTGTCTCGATGCCCCCCTAAATCTCCCTCTCAGTCTCCCTTCAGTCCCCTCACAGTCACTTCCCCCGTCCCCACAGTCACCCATCAGTCCCCTCCGGTTTCCCCTCAGTCTCCAGCAGTGTCTCTCAGAGTGTCCCCTCCCAAGGTCCCCCCTCAGTGCCCGCGGTTCCCTCAGAGCTGAGGCGCAGCAGGACCCGACCCCGCTGACAGTCCAGGGGGCCGTGCCAGCCCGTGTCCTCCCGCAGGTGCCGAGTTCAGGGGGTGACATGCAGCCCAGGGCCTTGGGGCAACGCTGACGCCATGGGGTGCTTGTGTCCCCCGAGGCTTCCCTCAGCAGTCCCTCTCCCCTGCCCTTGTTCTCTTCCTCCTGCCTCCCTCCCGAAACAGGGGCAAGCATCCCTGCACCCTCCTCGTGCCTGCCCGTGCCCGCACCCACATGCACCCTTTGAGGGGCTGCTGTGCCCTGGCTGGTGTGCTTCTCCCCCTGCTTTGCGCACACCCGTGGGCTTGGTTTTCTCCTGCTCCTCAACCCTCAAGTGCGTGTGGGAGATGTCCGAGATGAGCTAGTCAGATCCGACCCCATCTCTCAGGCACCAGGGCCAAACCCAGCCTTGCTTTAGAAGTGCCTCGTGCTCTGTCTAGACAGACTTCCCCAGCCCGAAACAGGTTTATAGAACTGGAGCTGGTGTACTTCCATGGATTTCCATACTGGTTCCCAACCTGAGAAGCAGGTCGTATAAGCCTTGCTGACGTGCCAATGTGGCAGCAGAGCTCCTGGTACCCAAACTGGTTGCTTGGGGCTGTTTTCATCGCCTACGTGTCCCTGAAGAGCAGCCACAACCGGAGGACGGGCTGGAGATGGGCACTGAGATGATCCTGAGGATGTGTTGATAAAGTCCATAAGCCGTGGTGGATTAACCTGCAACAATTTTACTGGTTTAAGGGCAATCTAGAATGACACCTTCTTTTGCAAACAGCAAGTCTGCCTTTTGTTTACTGCAAAACTCGAAGTCATTACAATGACTTCTACATTTACATGCATTTCATTACATTTACTTGCAAATTCTGTATTTATTTACATGGTGCCTGTCCTCGCCGAGGTCTGACTGGAATCACGCTGGAGGTCTCTGCTTCTATCACTCTACTGTTCACTAGCTGCACAAGTCAGGGCTCTCTAGTTACATCTGCTTTAATTTCCTTCAAAAGCAGCAAGTTCCTGTCTGTTTAGGATGGCTCAGCACGGGACAGGGTTCGGTATCTCCCGCAGCTCCAGGCACCAGCTCAGCAGCTCTTGCCCAGCAGCGTTTTACTGCAACATAAGGAATTTGCTCCAGTTTAGGTTAAGGGAAAATGTTTTGCTGCTGGAGGTGAGGGGCTGGAAATCAGGTCGGGTTGTCTGTCAGGCACAAGCAGTGCCCTTTGCTATCTGATGCTTCAACTTTTTAACAAGTTTGGACAGTGCTTGGATAACCTTTTGCACTTGCCCATTACATCACTTGTGGTCTTGGAAACAAAGGATTTGCTGGAGCAGCTGACACCAGAAGAACCCCCCCATAGCATTTCCTTCCCTTATACTCCTCTTCTTTGCTGCTGCAATAACTCTGCAGCTTTGTCATGAAGCCAGGACGGGGATCGACCACTGGGGACAGAAGAGGAGCAGTCCCACAGCCACCACCCAGCTCCTGGAAGACACTCGTGCTGACTGGGGCTGGGCAACACACCGATGTCACACCAGTGCTGCAGCTCCCAGCACACGGCCACCGAGCAAGGGGCCCTGGCACCACCACCACAGGAGCTGGTGTGCCAGGGCAACACTACGTGCTCCACGCTGGGAATGGTACGGGTTGGATCGATGGGTGGGATGGACGGTGGGATTTACAAAGGCCATGATTCCTCTCCCATTAGCTGGGAGAGCTCCTGTATCTTCACAGCAAGTGCCAGTTAAGCCGGGCAGTAGGGATGGAGGAGGATCCTCCTGCTGCTGTGTCCTCCAGCTTCTCCGTGGCACAACGTCCCCTTAGGATGGCCACAGCTGCCCCTTGCCATGGGGTTAGGACAACACCAGGTTCATAGCAGGAGGAAGGAGAAGACCTTGATTGTTTTCCACTGCCCCTGGAAAAAGGGCTACCATTAAATACCCAAAAGACTTAACAGTATTGCAGTGCCCAGGGTACTGTAGCCCTTTGGTATTGCAAGGGTCAGGTGGACTCACCCACTGGTCCTGCCAAACCCAGAATGAGCTCAAACGGAATAAGAGGAGTTTCTGAGAGGAAAAGAGACTCTTTCAAAGACACTACACAGCAAGAAAATGAGCCCTACTACCCTCAACCTGCACCCAGGACTCCCAGTCTGAGCCCTGGTGCACGGCTTGCCGCTCCCCCAGCTGATGGCTAAGCCCTTGTGTGGATTCCAGAGGCACGGTGAAGCAGGTGCTTCATGGATAACTCCTTTATTCAGGGACTAGCTCCAAGAGAAATTGCATAATAAAATCTGCACTGCTGCAGCCCCTTTCCAGACTTCCTGTCTCCAGAACTAAGCTGCTTAAAGATACAGTTGCTGAGATTCTACCTTCCTTCCCTGGCCAAAACATGGAAGTATCATTTCTATAGCTTGTGACCTCCAATCCTTAGAGCCAAACAATTAACAATGTTTGAATAACTTCTGAGGAGCTCTGCCCTGTAACTTGCATTCGCTGTGGCAGCATCAGAGCCGTTCTCACCGCGAGGAACAGAGTCTGGTTTTCCTGGGGAGGTTCCATCCCAGCATCTGGTTCCTCACCATCCCCGCGTGCTGCCAAATGAAGTTGTCCCAGGGCAAAGCACAAGCCCAGCACCCGTTACCTCCTCTCCTCCCTGCTGCTGCAGAAGGTGCTGCCTGTTCCTCCTCCGAGCACGTCCCTCTGGTTACACACACCCCACGCTCACGGGACTGCGGAGCGAATGATGTGAAGTAACTGTTGTTCCTGGCTTCTGATCTTCGTTGTATGTGTGAATTCTTGTTGTGTTCAGGAAGTGGTGGTAACCCCTGGGACCGCAATCATAGTGCTGTTCTGTGTTGAGCTCTCTGCCTGTGCACTTCTGCAAACCCTCAGCTCCCTGCGCTGCGGAGCCCAGAGAAGATCCCAAGCGAGTCTCCTGGCTCCCTTTTCTGCAAAACAAAGTCTCTGCGGGTGGCAAGCCATGTTCTGTAGGTGCCATCCTGTCCTTTAATGTTGTTAAGCACTGGTCAGACCTGTTTCTCCTTCCCTTTTTGGTAAGCAGTCAATATTTTAAAGCCGTTTCCTACCTAATTGTTCAATAGGGTCTAGTGGGGACTGGATGCAGACATGGACACTACTGTGAACTGCTCAAAATCCTGCTCATCATCTATGGAGACCATCCTCTCTACTAGCATAGCTCTGCTGTAGAGGAATTAGCCATGTAGCAAGTGAGTCTGTCTCACAGAATGGAGAATAACAGCTCAGGGACAACCCATAGTCTTCTGTCATCGACCTAACCCAGTCTGTCACTCCGAGTGCTCCTTTTTCTTATGTCCCACAAGTGAAGCCCTTTTGCTGGAGCTGACTTGTAATTTCACTGTGCCTGACAAACCGTTATGAAAAAATCTGTATCAATCTGTCTTTACACTTTCATCCTGGGTTTCTGCTCTAGAAATCGTAGTTTGTACTTTGTCTGAGAGACAACAGTCCATTTGTTTTATTTTTGGAGCCAAACTGCTATGAAAAACGTCTGTCTTTGGGCTCTGCTACACCAGTTGTGTGCATCTGACACCAGCTCTCACCCAGCCTCGCAGTCAGTTTGAAAATCATATTTCTATCCATAAAAAAAGTAATCTGGGTAATCTGGGCAAGTTCCACAACTGCCAGCTCCCTTTTAGCAGTTGCAGTTAGTGGTTTATGGGTGGTTTCAGCCAACGGGGGCCAAAATAAAGACATGAAACTTTTTTCTTTCCCCTGCAGACTATGGTGAAAGTTCCCTTCCCCTAGCATGTGGGAATGCAGGGTGCCCACAGGTCCATGCT
Organism: Merops nubicus; assembly: GCF_000691845.1. Taxonomy (NCBI): domain Eukaryota; kingdom Metazoa; phylum Chordata; class Aves; order Coraciiformes; family Meropidae; genus Merops; species Merops nubicus. Next base: position 8,120 of record NW_008614806.1, on the reverse strand, counting down.
GGCCATTCACGATGGGAAGATTTCAGCATTTTCCACCTCACAGCTCTCTGCTGTGTCCCTCTGTCAAAGCCTTCCCCATCCCACGGCCAGCAGGAGGGAGCATTCGCAAGCCCTGAGGTGCTGCAGGTCACAGTGTGACAATACCTTAATCCCCAATGGCAGGCCAAGCTAAGGTGCTGAGCTGTGAGCTCCATCAGTGAGCCCAGCTCACCCTCACCAAGAATCCACCTCTTCCTGAGCTTGTATCTCAGAGAAAGACTTCCTCCTTCCCACCAGAGCTGGTGCCTCTGTCCATTCTTCCTCCTGTTGACTCCATGCAGCTCAGAGCAGTGACATCTTACCATCTTTGAACCTCCCCCCCAAACTGAGGGATTGGGAACTTCCCTGTCCCTTGGAAAATGTCTTCAGAGTCCTCCTCACCCGTTTCTGTCCTCAGCTCTTTCCATGAGGGCATCGCAGAGGCGAGATCAAGGGCTCAGCACGTTTCCCCACACTAAGCATGGCTCCTTATGATCAAACGTGATCCGAGCATTTATTAATCTACTTGGATCATTCCTGTGAGAACTCTGCCTGAGCTCGTAGTCTCACCATCATCATCCTCTTCTTTGGAGGAACTCTTGGTGTCAAACACGGCTCTACTGCCAGACCTTGCACTAGAGGTTATCTCTAGGTGTATCATTCCTGGAAAATTCTCCATACTTTGGCAAGGGTTAATCCTGGCTTGCCCACCAGCCTGTAAGCTTTTTGCTTTGGGTTCAACTTCTCACGTCTGTTAAAAAACTTCATTTCTTACCAGAGATGCTGTTGAACATCCAGAGTCACCCAGTGAGCAACCCCGAGCTCTGCTGTCGTGTCAGCCTCTCGCCGTCGCCTGGGTTAGAAGCCAACTCTTTAAAATGTTTTGATTTTAGGTGGCAGACAGGCTCCTCATCTTCTGTGCAAGTCCTCAGAGAAGGGTGAAGCCTCAGAGGTGGCTGCCCCATCCTCACCCAGGCACCATCCTGTGCCATCATGCACCATCCTGTGCCATCATGCACCCACAGGTCCGCTCGGGCAGAGGCCGGCTCCACAGGTGAATGCACAACAGCTCTGTGCCAAAAAGCTGGGCTTTTTGGAAGGAAATGGTCAGCTCCTGCACAGGACTTCCCTGCCCTACTGCTGTCCTGAGCACCCAGTCACCACTCTGCCCAGCCCTCTCCTTCCTCCTGAAGCACCCAACTGCTGTGTTTGCTGGCACCTCCAGCGATGGAAACGCCCCATGGGCACGGTGCTGTGGCTGGACACGTGCAGACCCCTCTAGCTGATGGCACAGGAGACCTCTGCAGCACTCAACGCCCAGCAGCTTTGCAGGTGGCCACCCCACTGGTCTGGGGGTCCTCCCACAATCATCCTTTTGGGAGCCTCCCAGCCTGCATCCCCCACAGGTCACCCCAAAGAGGAAGGGGGCTGCTCGTCCCCCTCGAGGCTTTGAGCGAGGCTGTGGATGGTGCTCTCCTCCCGTGGAGGAAAGGGCCCCCAGCAGGGACCAGGAAGCCCTTCTAGGCTGGGTCTCTGGAAAACTGTCCTGCTGAACCAGTTCCAATTTGTATAAAATTCTTCAATATTCATCAGGGCAGGGAGCCCATTGAGCTGGGTTGACAAGGAGAATACATTAACTGCCTGTTTGTTCCCCCCACCTCACTCTCCCTCCAGCACCAGGGTTCTGTCCTTGTTTTGCACAAAAAACGAGCAACTTCCAGAGGAGCTTGGAGCTCAGTGCTGTCTGGCTCAAAGTGGGACTCGTTGAGGCTCAGCTCCACGTTGCCTGAAGAGCACCCCACTGAGCCATGGCAGTGGGTGTCTGGACCCATCACCACGCTGGCCAAGCAGCCATCAGGAAAGATCTAGCTCCAGGCTTAGCCCTGGGGCGGGAGGGTGGACACGGTGGTCTCTGGAGAGCCCTCCTGCTCAGGAGAGCAGAGGACAGCCCAGGCAGGCTGGGAGGTAGGGCTGGACGTGCATTACAGTGGCAGATGTCGAGCAGGGGAGACACCTCCCTCTGGTCTGGAGGTAGGAACTGCATTTTCTAGGAGAAATGAGGCTGAATGCTGGTGTCTTCTCAGCACTTCGGGGGGACTGGTAGAGTGGGATGATGATGGGTTTCCCCACCCCTCTTTCTAGCAAATAGCATGTGTGGAAAGCTGCACTTTTCTGCAGGTGGATAACTCTTGCATGTTCAGGTATTCAGTGAGTATTCAGAAAACCCCCTGAGGTTTCAGCTTTTGGAATTTGGAAAGCACTGAAACCTTCTGATCTATTAATTGATAAAGAAAACATTTAATTTCCATGCTGCATGAGCAAAGCTTTAACACAGCTTTTAACTCCAAGACTGGGAAAATAAAAGGAGTAAGAAAAGACAAATATATAATTTCACCAACCTTTCCCTCGCCGAATTGTTCACATCAGTTTGATTCCAACCAAACTCCTTATTTTGACTTGTTATGGCAACAAGCAGCTCAAGGACTCCACCATTCCTTGAGCTCTGTGGCTGTCTCAGAGAGCTCCTTGGGCAAGGAAAAACTGGGATCATTTCCACTGGAAAACCTGTGTGAGAGCAACTCTGATGAGGTGCTTTCCTTGGTTGCTTTCAAGGTTATCAAACAAATGATCTCCCTCTCAGCTGTGATGTCCCATTCCGTGACATTAATGGCAGGGAAATTTAAATCCAGAGGAATCTCTGGGCGCAGTGTGTAATTTGCCTGGGGAAATTAGTTTCGGAAAGGATCAGAAAGTTAAATACTATTGCTGAGCTTAAAATGAAGGTGAATAATTTTATAGACAAAATAATATTTTTCTATGATAAATTATGTAGAAGGCGAGAGTAATAAAATGTCACACTCCAGGGTATAAAACAATCCCTGGAAAGGTCAGGAAGCACTTTTAACGTGCGTGCACATCACCGCACGTTAGTCCAGATGCATTTTAATTTGTTTGGATTTTGTGTCCTTGATTGGACACGATGCGCCTGAAGTTCCTCAGGGCCAAACACCTCGTTGGCTGGACCAGGAGAGAAATCTTTCCCAGCTCTCCCAAATTATTGCTCCATTCCTTTAAGCATCAGGCCGGATCATTTTTGTTCTGCACGTTACTCCTGTCCCACTCTTGCAAGGCTTGGCACGCTGTAAGCTCTTGGTGGCATCTCACCCTCTTGATTTGTGACTCTGCGACTTCCTTGTTACAACACTGTCTCTAATTCCAACAGGATTAACTTTTCAAACCAACCTGCTCCCCTCAGGCACGCTGCTCGCCTCCTGCGACACGGATTCCCACAGGCTGGCTCTCCATGCACACTGCTGAGCTCTCACATCACCCCAGGTCTCTGGTTCCTCTGTTTTCCTAAGCCAAGGGCAGATTAGGCGTTGAGAGAAACTCCCTTTTTTCCTGCTTTTCTTCCTACCCCACATCAGCCATTAAAGCCTCTCCCAGCCTTGTGCTTAGCAGGGGAGTGGAGGCAGATCAGCTCCAAATCGCCCAGCCTGGAGATCCCATCATTGTCATCCTGGTGCCTGACAATCTACCCACACCTCGGATCTGTCCCCCAACTCCACCACATCCCATTGGAATCACATCTATTGAATCAGCCTGTAAACAACCAGTCTGGCCCCTCTGCCAGCTCAGCGCCACTCCCTGTGGCCCAAGCCCACATCTCCCTGCCTACCTGAGGGCTTCTCAGCTGCCTTCCAGGCTCTCCTACACAGGTCAGCACTCAGTGTTTGTGTAGGGTTGTGTACCAGGCTGGCTGGAATTTGAGAGCTCTGAAATACATGTGGGAAATAAAACCAGGCCCAACTTTTTCACAACAGCTTTCTGTTGATGCTCGGGTGGAATTTGCTCATGAGCTTTGTCAAATCACCCTCTGGGAGAGAGCAAAGAGGGGAGAATTCAAGCTAGGAAAAGCCAATTTACACTACTCTTAAAGCAGGACTGAGCTGTTATCTCAAACCCACGCTACAAAAATCAGCCAAAGACTTGGTAAAACACAGGATTTTACATGGATGGAGACTCTGCCAGGAAGAGTTTGTAACTTAGTCCAGCACAAAACAAACCAGAACCAGCATGAGCCCAGTCACTGGAGCAAGTGCAGTCCCACGAGCCCAGCCCATACACTAGGAGGGTGAAGAAGATGGGAAGAGTGACATGAGACCTCCAGCTATGGAGGTGCCCAGCCCAGACTGACCCTCTGACACCCTCAGCCCGGGTTCTCCTTGGCTGGCAGCAGTATCACTAGCTGCTCATCGTGCTCTTGAGCCCCTTTGTGCAGCCCTGCTCCTGCCTCCTCCTGAGGTTCCAAGGAAGGGGCCAGGGCAGCCAACGCTGGGTGGTGGCACCACTAAGGGTGCAAACCCACCACAGGGCTGCTTGAAAGCTCCTAGGAGGCATCCAGTGAAGAGAGGGACCTGGATGTGGATTTCACTCGCCCACAGGATGCACCATTTACCCTCTTGTGGCTCCAGCAGCTGGTGCAGACTCCTCCGTGGTGGAGCCCAGACCAGGCCATTTCTGGCCCTCTTTGAGGGATCTCCCAGGACTGCTCCTTTGGTGGCTTCTCATCCTGCCGCAGCCA
>NW_008614806.1:0-3495 GCF_000691845.1 Merops nubicus | reverse complement strand
AAGCCAGGAAACATCCCAGCACAGCTCAGCAGCAGGTGGGCAGTCTGGGGCCCTGGACATGGAGTTCAAACCCCTCCTGCCAGACATCTTGGGCTTTTTGGAGAGCTGCTGGAAAGGAGTTTCATTCTCCTCCTTCGGTCTGTAAGTGGCTGCTGTCAGGATAAGACCCTGGTCTCCCTGCAGCCTTTGATCAGAAATGCTCAGAACTCTCTCTGCCTCTTTCAGAGCCAGGGCAGCCCCATCTCCTTCTTCCCCACCTCTCCTTGAGCAAGCACTGACCCTCTGCACTCCCACTCCAGCTTGAGTTCCCACCACCACGTTTGGATATCTCTATAGCTTTGGTCATGAATTTGGATTGTTGGCTAGCAGTGCCCAAACCTTAAAAAAAAAAAAAACATCCTAAAACTGTTTGGCTTTGTATTTTCTTGGAGTTTAAGCCCAGCTGAAAGCCTTAGAACATCCCTCCTGCATTTTCGGATGCCACAGGTCGCTGCATTTCACGTGGGCACTGAGCCCCGCGCTGGGCTGAGGTGAAAACCCTGCAGCCCCTGGAGCTGCTGTGGGCTGAGCTGGAAGCAGCGAGGTGCCAGCACAGCCCCAGAGCTGCCAGGGAGGGTTCCAACCCTCACGGCACAGCCTTGGGTGCTCCAGCCCAAAGGAGGGGGGCACGATCCAGGCACCCCGGAGCCCTCTCCCTCCCGGGCTGGCGCAGGGCGCCGAGCTCTCGGACCGGCCGATCTGGCAGCGCCGGGGCAAGGTGAGAAATCCCCGTGGCTTCACCCCCGCAGCTCCCCTCCCGCCGGCTGAGCCCTTCCTCCCAGAAGCCGAATTCCAGCCGTGTGGCTGCCCGGGGGCCGGTTCTGCCGGGGGGGCGCTTCTGCCGGGGAGGCTGCGAGCCCCGACCAGCGCCGCGCTCCCCGGGCCGTTTGTCGCAGTCCGCAGCGACTGGCGCTGCCAGGGAGCCGCAGCTTATTTCAAGGTTGAATTTGTCCAGCTTCTCATCCCCGGGACATTTACATCTCTGGAGATAATGTGGGGACGTCACAGCCTGTTCCAGCAGAGCTGTCGCTTTCCGTGGTCAGGTCTCTAGGCAGGAGCTTGGTTTTTAACAGTCCGATGCCACCGCACCCCCCTTCTTTATATCCTCTGGTTTTCTCTAACATTAAGGAAAACATAGTTCATTTCCCAGCTTTTATTTGCAACTGCAAGGACCAGATTCTTTTCTAACGAGAAGAGATGAGTATCTCCTGCAACCAATGACTTTAAAAACTCCTTTAACTAAATCACTGCCCAGGATTTACTGAAGACTCGCGAGGCTGATGTACACGAGGGCTGCTGCCACCCAGCGCAGAACACACGAGCCCGAAAGTACCTAAAATTATCTCCTGTTAGCTTTTGAAAATACGTCTCCACCCTCCATTCAGAATGACAACTTCTGGCAACAACAAGAAAACAGAAATGACAGATGGCAACAAAATCTGGTACACAAACATGACAGTAGGCAATATAATGAACATTTCACCCACTCGCTCATTTATGCTAATCGCTGCTTTTGAGCAACCTGAATTGTTCTGCCAGACAGCAGCGGATCTGAAGCATGGCACAGCAAATCTCAGAGGGCCACCAACCTGAAACCAGAATCAACCCCCCACCAGGCTACTCGTTGTGAATGAAATTAAAGGACCACTCAGCTACAGCCGCTGGAAAATCTCCTCCTGCCAGTTCCTCAAAAGCACATCGAACTCTCCTCCTGCCCTGAAGTTCCTGCCCTGAAACACACCACGGCTGCAGAACAGAGCAAAGTCCAGTCGTCCTGCTGCCCAAAGCTTCACCCAAGCTCAGGTGAAGCAGGAGGAACGTGCAGGTGAAGGTGAGGGTCAGCATCCTTCCTGTAATTCCACACTGTGCTAACAAAACCCGTTTTTTATGGTGACAAAAATGTTCTTCTAGGAACGTTTTTCCTCCCAGACTCAGCTCTCTGGTATCAATTCAGTCTCTGCAGGAAAACATTTATTCTTTTATTTGAAGCCCACTTATCTCACGCTGACATTCTCAGTGGAAGGTGCTATGTCACCCACAAAACTCCTTTTATTTCCTATAAAAATGTAAAGCAGCCTATTTTTTTTCCCCCAACAACCTATGTAATGAAGAGTATCCTTGCTCAATTATTTTGAAGTCATGCTTTTAGCTTCTATTTTATGCAGAAATCTGTTAAGGCTGAAATCATTCCTCCCCTTCCTTCCCCAGCGTTTTGATGCTTGCTCCTACAGCTGCTGACATCGACGTTCCTGGGGTAGGTAGGACCTAAAAAACATCTCAGGGGGCAACAGCAACACCATTACATCTCCTGAGGGAACAGGAGAAGTATTTCCACAAATAAATCACCAGTGCTTTCAAGTAAAAGTGATGGAATCTTGAGCAGTTGCCCTCAGAGCTGGCCAAGACGTGTAATTGTACAAAACTGTGTATATTTTGTAATGAGAAATGAAGCCAGAAGATTTCCAGACATCGCCCTTTGTAAGACCTGATTTTCACTTGCTTACAAAGCTGTCAAACATTACCTGTGGTAGATGAAATGCTCTCCTCTGGGGCCAGAAGCACAGAGAAAATTCACAAGAGAGAAAAAAAAAAAAAGGGAAATTTCAGCCAAAACACTTCAGTCGATTTTGAGGGGGAAAAAAAAAATTACTGTACGGTCTTGGTAGGTTTCCAGTACCAGAGTCTGCAAGTCCTACACTCAGCACCAGGAGAAGGGGCTGGAGGTCACCTCTGAGTCAGTGCTGCACCTCCCGTCGTTCTCATGAAGATCCACCCAGATCTGTCTGACCTGGGGAAAACTGGATGGAGCCTTTCCTGCCTTCTCTCTGCCTTCCCTCATCACCTCCCGCCCTGGATGAAGCATCCCAGCCTGTTTAGTTGTCCCTGGGGTGGAAGCTGTTTCTTTAATCATCCTTGTTGCCCATCTCCACTTCTTCTAGCCCTCCTGTGCAAAGAAATGCATCCGAGCATGCAGCAGACCACGTCTCCTGGGGACACTTCCTCCCTCCTTCCCCTTGCTCTTAACAAGACCACCCTCCTGCGTCGACCACCGGTGTCCTCACAGGCCAGGGCACTGACAGGCCACCTGATGGCTGGGGAAAGGACCTGGCATGACCCCCAGCAGCAGGACAGCCTCGGGGTGAAGATGGGGAAGTGGGGCTCAGCAGCTTGGCACAAAGCTTGGCCGTGTGGGAGCCCAGCACCTCCTCCAGCCTCCCCCTGACTGCTGCAAACCACACTGGCACGGACAGACCGACAGCCAGGACTGCGCCCATGACTGTGGGGCCCATCAATCCATAGGTGCCACCTTCTAAAAGGTAAGCAAGTCCTCCTTTTTTGGTTGTTTATAGGGGTGTTCAAGGCTTCGCACACACACACAGGTTTCTTGTCACCCACACTTGCCCCTCCTCTGCCCAGTTTCACAGTTAGGAATCACAGAATGGTGAGGGTTGGAAG
>NW_008614805.1:0-317 GCF_000691845.1 Merops nubicus | reverse complement strand
AAGTAAGACATTTTTGGCATAGAGGGTGGTGAGCCCCTGGCCCAGGCTGCCCAGAGAGGTGGTCGCTGCCCCATCCCTGGCACCAGCCCAGGTGAGGTTGGATGGATCTCTGAGCAACCTGCTCCAGTTGGGGATGTCCCTGCTCCCTGCAGGGGGTTGGATGAGATGATCTCTGAAGGTCCTTTCCCACCCAAACCAGTCTGGGACTCTGTGCCTTGCAGGGGCTGGAACATGCCCAGGCCCAGGGGGAAGGGAGCAGGGTGCCCACCCCCGGCTCTCCCCTCGGGGTGAGGGTGGCAGGAGGCGCAGACCTGGAG
>NW_008614804.1:272-1784 GCF_000691845.1 Merops nubicus | reverse complement strand
TGTGCCCCGAGGGGCATTTTGCGGCCAACGTGGAAACGCTGGACGAGGGGCAAACGTCTTGCCCCACGTGTGGGGAAAGATTAACTCACACCAGAGGGATCGAGGTGGGGCACACGTTTTATCTGGGTACCAAGTACTCCTCCGTCTCCAACGCCGTCTTCTACTCCGCCGAGAACAAACCCCAGCTGGCAGAAATGGGCTGCTACGGCCTGGGCGTCACTCGCATCCTGGCGGCCTCCATCGAGGTGCTCTCTACGGAGGACAGCATCCGCTGGCCCAGCCTCATCGCGCCCTACCGGGTCTGCTTCGTACCCCCCAAGAGAGGCAGCAGGGAGGAGGAGGAGGAGGGGGCCGTGCTGCTGGAGCAGGTCTACGACCACCTCGTCCAAGTGCTGCCCCACCTCGCCGGAGACTCGGTGCTGGATGACAGGACGCAGATGACCATTGGCAAAAGGCTGAAGGACGCCAACAAGCTGGGCTATCCCTACGTGGTCGTCGCCGGGAAGAGGGTTTGCGAGGACCCCCCGGTCTTTGAGGTCTGGAATCAGAACGCTGGCGAGGTTTTGTTCCTCACCAAGGAACTGGTCATTGAGTTGCTAAGTAAAGTGCAAGTCCCTTAAACTCCCTGTCTCCACATCTCTCATCTTTGTCCCGCTAAGTTTAGGATGGAACACGGGAAGTTCCATCTGAATGTGCGGAAAAACTTTGGTGTTAGGGGGCCAGAGCCCGGGAGCGGGCTGCCCAGAGAGGCTGTGGAGTCTCCTTCTCTGGAGAGATTCCAAACCCATCTGGATGGCATCCTGGGCACGCTGCTGTGAGTGACCTTGCTGGAGCAGGGGGGTTGGATGAGATGATCTCCAGAGGTCCCTTCTAACCCCTGCCATGCTGTGATTCTGTGATCCAAACAGGCCAGTTCTTCTCAAGGACGTGCAGGTTGTCAGTGATGGCTCTGGATGAGCAGGGCCAAATCCAGCTCACGTCAGAGCTGGCCACAGTGTCTTGCAGCTGGGCCAGGTGCTGGGGTTGAGCTGAGGTCAGCCCATATTCCCCCAGCGGGGCCAGGGTCGTTTCTCCCTCAGGCTGTAGGCCCTTTGAGCTGGATTTACTGGTACCTGTGGCCTCCTGCAGCTGTGGGAGCACCAGGGTCGGCCCTTTGGTGCCAACCATGGCAGACACGGCCTCTGTCAAGTGAATGCAAAAGCCGAGGCTGCAGGAGGGAGGAACAGGAGTGTGTTTTCTCCCTGTTTTCAGGTCCTGAGTTCTCAGCTTGAGGGTTTTAAGGAGAGCCTTTCCTCTGTTTGCATCTTCTCTTTAGAGACACACAGATTCCATGAAGTTGGAGATTAATATTAATTAAAGCAAAGTGGTGAATTCTATAATAGAGTCTTGTTCACTTGAAAATGCCGTAGTGCTGCAAATCTGGAGGAATTAAGGTGAAGAAAAGTGTCGAGACATCTGCACCCCATTCCTGCAGGTCAGTCCAGCTGGTGAGACGCCTGGATCTGCCAGGCT
>NW_008614804.1:0-252 GCF_000691845.1 Merops nubicus | reverse complement strand
CTCAGAGTGGTGCGAAATCCTTGGGGGAAAAAAAAATAAATTAACAAGGAACAGTGAAATTTGTAGCTCTGCAAAGCCTGAGGGTAAAAATGTCGGGCCCGTGTTGTTGCTTATAGGCTGTAGCAACCCTGTCCTGGAGGGTGGTGACATCCCGCTCCAGACCTGGAGAGGTCACCTAGTCCTGCTGTCCCAGGGGAGGTGTCACCGGGCCAGGGGGGAGCGGGGCCGGGCTTGAGGGAGCGGGGCCGGGCC
>NW_008614803.1:0-266 GCF_000691845.1 Merops nubicus | reverse complement strand
ACTGAAAGAAAGGAGTTAGCTAAATAATCTAACTCTGCCTGGACCAATTTTGCTTAAGATACAGGCAATCTCTCTCTTCTCTTCAAAATGTAGACTGAACTGGGTGATTTTTTCCCTTAGGACATAAAAATTAATCTTCCACTCTTTCTTTGCATTGACCAATATAATTCTTGAATCTGAGAAGTGCTCTATGAGACCTCTCCCAAAAGATTCACAATTTTGTGGTTGTTTTCCAAGTCGTTTAGACACTTGGAGGTGACCACAGC
>NW_008614802.1:28981-35356 GCF_000691845.1 Merops nubicus | reverse complement strand
GTAGCTCCCAGGCTTCAGCCCAAGAGAAGAATCCAAAGAGATTTCTCTTTCTCGTTGACCTTTATAGTCCATGATGTCAGCTTTTTATAAAAATAATAGCAGTTGAAAATCTGCCTTCAGACTCTGCTGAGCAGGAATCTGCAGGCAAGGGGCCCGAAGGGAGCTGAGCTCAGTGTGCAGGATCTGCCCCTCTGGTGCCCAACCCAGCCGGGCACCCCTGGGGCTGTGCCTCTGCCAGCCACGCAGCCAGAGCGAGGGGGGAGAGCTCAGCTCTTCAGGGCACACCAAATGCCATCACGGTGCTGGGGAGCCCCAGAAGGATCTCAGAAATCTTCATGAGTAGGGAAATCTGAGAAATCTGAGCTTTGGTGACAAACCTGGTGAATCTGGGGGCAAATCCTCTGAGCTCTCTACGTGCCCTGAGCTTGGACTGGGCATAGTTGGACTCACTCTTGACAGTTCTCCAATATCATTAGTTCACTGTATAGTGGCAGCCAAAAGAGGCTTGCAAAATATTGGACCTCATCAGAAAAGCTATTGAGAAGCAAGCATTTTGTCATTTTGCCTCTCTATGAGACCTGGGGGTGGGGTACCCCTGGATGGGGATATGGACTCCAGGTACTTAGCTTTGCCTTGCCACCGTGAACAGCTGCTGGGTGCTGCTTTCACACAGCAAACCAGGGAAAGGGTGGGTTAATCTCAGCTTTGAGAGCGAGGGCAGCCAAGCCTGGAGATGATAGCATAGCTCACAGCATTCACAGAGGCTCTGACCAGGAGAAATGGACTGTCACTAGCTGTTAAACCCTAGAAGGTGAAATCAAAAGACAAGCTCTGTCTGCATCTGTAGGAGATCCTGGAGGCTTGGTGGGAAGTGCTGCTCCTTTCCCAAAAGATGCAGGCTGAGAGCCAGACCCTCTGCCACTGCTGAGGCTTGTGCGAGGCACCCGTGCCATGCAGAATTGCAGGCAACAGCTTTTAGGAGCAAAAATGACATGTTTGGCCATCGTGGGGGGAAAAAAATAGTGAGGAGGTCTGTCAGCAGTTGATTAATGAAGTGTTTCCCTGCGGGGAGATCTGTGCACAGCTTTCTGCCGGAGAACCTGGCAGTGCCAAGAATGAGACATGGGATCAGCACCTCTTCCAGAGCTGAGCAATACAAATCCAGCCAACAGAGCCAGCTTCCCTGATCACTTCCAAGGGAAATTGCACTTATCAGCACAATTTGTTAGGCAGCAGAAGTTAGAGCAAAGAATATTGTTGGGTGAACAGTGTCATAAGCCCAGGTTTTAATAAGTTTCCAGTTTATTTCATGGCCGGGGTGAGGAGGCCAGTGCAGATCCTCTTGCTCATCTTTTTGCAGGTCAGCTGGGAGATGCATGCTTTGATGTGGAACAGCAGGTTTAAGCCCAAGGCAGCAGCTGGGACCACCTGAGCCTTGTGTCCACCCTCAGCGTCCCTCTGGGCAGGGACAGCAGATTGTCTCCCAGCACACCACAGCTTTTGGCCACATGTTTTTGAGTCCCTGGTTGCAGTTTCAATTCACCTTCAACTCAAGGCTGAAAATTTCCCTGGTTCAGGAGCTGGGTCACAGCAGGATGGGCATCCCTGGTTTAGCACTTGATGGCTGGAGAAGTAGTGGATTCTGACCATCTGGTTTTGATCTTCTGAAGTAAGTTGCCTGGAGCCTTTCAGCAGCCTGAAGTTTCCTCTTTGTGTGCTGAACTTCCTCCTGGTTCATTTACACTTGGTTGGTGCTGGCCCCTAAGATGGGCTGCACTGCCAGTGCAATTCCTTGAGGGGGTGGGGAAATTCTGCTTTGACTTCCAGGCAGAGACAGTGATTTTATTTCTAGAAAATAGAGCTATAAACCCAGCGTATGCCAAACAAATTCTATGCAATGTCTGTATTATGCTGGGGTGGGGGGAGCTATGTCAAAAGGGGATGATATTTGCCACTCACCTGACTGAGTGCTGGGAAATCTCTTTTCTTTATGTATCAAGTGCTTGATGATTTATTTTTTTTTACCCTGGCCTCACTTTTTGCTCACATGGATTCTGATCTTAAGCCTGCAAACCTCAGTAGAAAAATGTTTTGTCCAGTTCATAGGTCTGTAGCAAGAACAAACTGTGGGCAAAGTTGCCTAACGGGCAAATATAGGAACATGCTTGGGGTAGTTTGTGCCCTTAATAGAGTGTGTATAGCAAAAAAGGAGTAAGCTAAAAAAATCATGTCATTAACTGTCCATCTATCTGACAGGCACCTCGACTGGCATATTAGAAACCTGATGGATAAAACAGTTGAGGCAGAAGCAGCAGGCTGCTAAAGCACATAAAGTGCAGCCACAAACTGCAGGCACCAAAAAAGGAAGGACAGCTTAAACATTATAGCTTAAGCATCCATTTCTAGACCAGTACTTGTGATGCTTGCAAGCAGATATATCATCTGAGTCCAAAAGAGATGAACTATTTATTTAGCATGAAGATTGCCCCTGGCAATGGTGAATGGAAGGTTATCTGGTGTCTTTGCCATAGGCTGTAAGTGTGTGGACAGTTAGCATATGCAAAGGAATTACTCACAGATAAGCATCTAGTAATTTATACAGAGCATTCCAGATAGAAACCTCTTCCATATCAATTTCTGCCTGCTCTATAAACTGCTCCCATTTATCAAGCCAGATAAATCCATGGGCAGGCAATGAGGGTGTGCTGAGATCTGTGTATACTTTATCAGTTAATATTCACTGAGGTCCCTTTGACATGACTGGAGTAAATCTTTCTCTCCTTTTCTTTGGTTATGACCAGTCTATAATTTTCCAGACTAAACATCATTCCCATGAATGAAGAATAATACTGAGATGCAGGGGAAAAAATAATATGTAGAGAGAATGCTTTTCATCTCCCTTTGGAGGTAATGAGACAGTTTAGTATGACATGTCATTTAAAACCAGGGTTTTCTTTTTAATAGGTTCAGTATCTTTGAAGAAGTGACTGACAGATCAGTGCACAATGGTCTATGTGGTCTAGTGGTTAGGAAGATGTTGGGATGAAGGTTGGACTTGATCCTGGAGGTCCTCTCCAACCATAGTGATGCTATGACATGTTTCTCCCAAGAAAAATAAATAAAGAGGTAGACACGGCCAGGAAGGTGGCCACTGTCCCTGTGCTGCCACAGGAGTATCAGCTGTGGGAGGGTTTGAGATTTTCCTTTGCTGGAGAAAGTCTACTGAGACTGGGAGTCTGCTGAGGACTGGATGGATCCCAGTAGCTTTGTTTTGTGTTGGCTGCCAGCAGCCCACTCCAGGCAATCCAAACCAAACACCCGGCTGTTTACTCCAACCAGACAGATGCTTCCCTCCTTTGGAGAGTGAGTGAGAACTTCAGAGCTCATTGCAAATGGAGACAGCTCCTTTCTTGTATAACAAAGGTGTAGCACCGTGATCCCAGACATGAGAGATGTTGCCACATAGTTGGATAGAGTCCACACACACACAAAAAAAAGGGGGGGTGGTGCATAATGAGTCCTGGCAAGCGTGTACTCGAGGCCATCTGTTAATGTGATCTCTTGCCAGTTTGTAGAGCTAGGAACCAGTCTCTGCAGGTCACGGGTGCCAAGATGAGATGGGTTTAGAAAAGGCTCTTGCAGAATGTGCTAATGGCTACTGTTTATCAGAAGAATTCCTAGCACTGAACATCATCAAAGGAGGACCGTGTTGCTATTTTTGGTACCTGCAGCCACAGCACCTGACACTGGTGGAGTGTTCCTGCCATTTACTGATGTCTCTGCCCTGCAGTGAAAATGGGAAAGTTATAATCCTTTGTAAACACAACAAGAAGTGAACTTCTAACCAACCTACTCTGTAAGTTATTTCAATATTTTTCCTTTTGCTGTGTGAGGGAAGATTCCCCTTCTTGGGGCAAGGCTGGAGAGGAATTGGCGTGTGCCTGAGTGTCCTGAGGAGCAAGAATAATGCAGCTTACAGGATGGATACAAAGCCATTTTTGCCTGTGGCAACCACAAAAGCCACCCTGAGCTGTTCATTGGCCATGCCTGGAGTCCCACTTGCAGCACACCCTTGGAGCAGGAGCCTTCCCTCCCCTGCTGTCTCCAAATACTGGACCTAACTCAGTGGGCAGTCAATGAGGAGGAATGAGCCAAGGTCACAGCGCCCAGATATCTTAAAAAAGCAGTGTGTTGTTGATAAAAAGGGCCTTAAGCAAGTCAGATTTATTTCCTAATCAGTGCCTAGTAATGTCATCATCATACATTTGCATAAGCAGGATGTTTTATGCATTGTTTTCCTTTGAGCAGGTACCTCCTCATTTGTGTGCACTTGCTGATGTGCACTCTTAACCTGCCACAGGCTTCCCCAAAGCTAGTATCTGTGAATGCTTCTCAGATAATAATTAGGAGTATTCACCCTCTCTACATCCTTTTCCCAACAAAGACTTGCAAAATGCAGCCTGATTTAAAATTATTATTTTTTTTAATCTCTTTTCTTCCTTGTTCAGGTACTGGCTGCATGGAGGGCAGGTGCCTTTTATCGAAGACAAGGAGTCATCTCCTCAGGAAATGTTTATGTGCCTTCCACAACACCAAATTGAGAAAATAGATTACCTCTCAGAAAGCCATCTGCTTCAGCATCCTGTGAACTTCCAGGTTGGTTTTTGCATTTTATAAGACGTCTGAATCCTCCTGTGATTTCTCCCTTTCACCTGCCTGCCTGTCACAAAAATAACTCTGAAGGCTCAGTGTGCCCATGCAGACATGTCAGCACCTCAATTTTATAGGTTTTCAGGGCTGCATTATAAAAGCACCACACCCAAAAAAATCCCTTCTTATTATGCTTTAAGATGGAACAGCACAGACTAATGGGAACTGGATGAGAAAATGAGAAGAGTTGGGCATTTTTTGAAATTATATTATAGTAAACCAACCTTTTCAGTCCCTAAACCAAAATGATGAAAAGAAATCAGTTTCCATAGAGAAATCTGTATCTTTCCAATGAAAAACTGAAATCTTTAGAAGCTGGTCAACGTATTGTGTGGAAGGATATGTTTTGCTGAGAACACAAAGGCTTTTTTGGAGAAGGGCTTCATTGTGCTCCAGCACCCATACCTTGCTTGCATACATACAACTAGCTGCAGAGCTCCAGGCTTTTACTTGGGTTAAGCTGTTATTAGGGAATGTGGAGATGCTCCAGAGTCTGGAGTGGTTCTTCTTACAGTCTGATTTGAGCCTTGGAAAGTTCATTTACACCAATTACATTTTCTTCAATTTGCTCACCCTCCTCTACTCATGTCAGAGCCACTTAGTCTCTCTTTAAAATCCAGGTGGACATAAAATGGACTAATGCCAAAAGAGCACTCATCCCATACCAAAAATACCCAATAAATAGCTTTCCCAGCTTTAACACAATACATTTCCTGCAGTAAAATACAGAGCACTTGAAGAGTATTGCTGGAAATAGAGTTGTCACAAAGCACACAGAAATTGCTATTAATTTAAACACGTTGCTTATTTATGGAGTCATTAGTTGATGCAAGGAATATGATAATGGGATACAAAACTTCTCCCCTCTGGATCATGGGTTACACCGTGATCCAGAGAATTAGTGACTAAAGTAATTAACAGCCACTATCTGTTCAGCAGTGTAGCTGAAATAGGATTAAGCTTGTCCTTCTGACTCCAAATAGACCAGTGTCTCCATTACCAAAGCCACCAGCACAATTAGCACTAATGGACATCTCCCCCTGAAGAGATATGGCATGTGCACAGCAATTTTCTCTGTAGAAAAGTTACTTAATTGGTAAATTTTCATCCTGGAATCTAATTGGGTCACTTTTCACTGCAAGGAAGGCATGGAGCAGTGCACCGTAGGGCTGTGAGGAATAACCCAGTGTGGATGAGGGAGATGTGGGGAGGTTTGTGACCTGGGGAATGGCCTGTCCTCCTAGGAGAGCTGGCCACCATTCCCACCCCTGGGGCACAGCCCTGGGCAAGC
The DNA here is from genome assembly GCF_000691845.1 of Merops nubicus. Lineage (NCBI taxonomy): Eukaryota > Metazoa > Chordata > Aves > Coraciiformes > Meropidae > Merops > Merops nubicus. Next base: position 29,355 of record NW_008614802.1, on the reverse strand, counting down.
TCCATCGTCCCTCTGAGCTGTTTGCCTCCATAGCCTTGCTCTCAGCACATCAGACCAGCAGCTGCTTGCAGTGGAGACCCTTATGCTCCATGTGCCCTTGCTCCCAACAGGAGATCTTTCAGTTCAGCTTCTCCTGCCCAATTCAGCAGCAGCCGCCTAACGGGGCCATTATTTTCCTCTCTAATTGAATGATTTCTCTCTTCCTTCCTCATTTTTTTTTTTTGAAAGAAGTGTCAGTGAAATCAGTCCTTTAAAAAAGAAAAAATAGATATCCTCAAACGTCCTGAGCAGAAATGCCAGTGCTGTTATTTTTAGCAGGGTCTCCTGTGTGCCTCAGAGCCACAGTGGGCAGGAGGTGACCCACTGAATCCCGG
>NW_008614802.1:0-28909 GCF_000691845.1 Merops nubicus | reverse complement strand
GCTGATGGGTCAGCAGGTATAATGATGACCAGTCAGACAGCAGCATTTTACTTTGCCTCAGATAAAAAGCCCGTGGTAGCTCTGCAGCCCTCTCAGCCAGGGAGATGCCAGCACTTCGATTAAGCCACGCTGGGTGGTGCCCACATTATTATCTGTTTTACAGGCAGAGAAACAGAGATGCAGAGAAATTAATTGACTTACTCAGATGAGGTGAGACCAGAGAGAAACCCCAGAAGTGTAATTGCCTGTACTAACTCTAACTGCCAACACATATATTTGTGTCTGGGGGATGCAGAGGCATCCCCAGAACAAAGCAAGAAGCCATGAATGAGGATACCAGTCAGGAAGGAAATGAGGCTCCTTCTTCTATACGATGCTATAGGCACCAGCAGCACTGCTCTGGTACTGCCTGGCATCCTGAGCATTGTTTGAAGTATGAGAATAGCAAAAATCAGATTTTTTTTAACCAAACAAAAAAAAAGCTGTCATCCACCAGCCCTCAGGTCCATCCCCAGCCCCTGCTCTCCAGGCTGTGGACACCAGTGCATCACCTCTGCCCCTCTGAGCAGCTTCAGAGCCATGTCAGAGTTCACAGTTTGCCTTCTCCCAGGCTAAAGAGAGGAGGTTTTGTTCTGTTGGCAGCATCCCACTGAGCCCAAAGCAGCATAACCCCCCCTTGCCTTGTAAAGGTGGCAGGGCAGAAGGCAGGCATGGCTGGGAGAGAGCCGTCAGCCCCCAGCCCCACCGCTGGGGAGGTGCAGGGGAGGTTCGAGTGCTGCTGGGGCAGGGGAAGGAGCTTTTGTCACCGCTGTTACACAAAGCCGTGCTGCTGAGCATCTCTGCAGGCTGCAACGTGCCTCGCAGCCAGTGGGGCATCACAGCTTCTGCTTCCACTTAGGGGAAGCTTTGTTCTCCACCTCAAGGAGGCGGTGAGAAAGGAGAGAGTGCTTTTTTCTCTTCCCATTTGGCAGCAGATGACAGAAGAGGCAAAAGTGAACGTCAGTCCCTTGTCCACAGCAATAAGAAGGGATGGAGGGTGGCCCTTTGGTGTCCCTGTGGAGAGCTGAAGTCGCTGGGAGCTTCACAGAGGCTTGGCCCCATCTGAAGTCCTGAGTTTGGCCTTGCAAAAGGGATTTGGCAAGAGCTCTGCTGCTTTTGCTGCGGGGACTGTGGCAATGCAGGAGTGCTGGTTTTTCTGGTACAGTATTACTACAGATGAATAAATCAATAGCAATTAGGGTAGGTCTTTTATTGATTGACATCCCAAGGCAAATGCTACATTAATTGCCAGGAGTAAAACATACTCCACCATATACCCCAATAACCACAGAGCCATAATTTGATGCTGTTAATATGTGACATGACACAGTAAATCATGGCACTGCCTCCTCCCCTAGCCCAGCTCCACACGCAGCAATACAAAAGCTCCAAGAAGGTGGCATTTGTCTGTCTGAACACAGCAGCTGGAAAGGGGGTGTGAAGGTCCTTAGAGGTTCTCCCAGAGACCAAAACATTTCATGGTGTGATTGATCACAGTGTTTCAGTACGAGACTTTGCAAAGGAACTTGCTCTTCCTTTTCACTCTTTCACACTATTCCCCCTTCCCTCTTTGCCAGCATTCCCCTTTTCTTTCACTATTGTCATACAGGGTTTTGTCTCCATTCCCTTCAGCTTCCCTTTCCACTGGTTTCACCATTCCTGATTTTCAGTCAACATTAGATTTGGACAATTCTTATCTCTGTTCTCCATCCCTCCAATTTCCCATTTATTCTTCTCAAAAGCAACTACTCAAACATGTTGCTTCTTGGTATGTACAGCTTCTGGTATATCCCTCTGACACCCCACACTCAGTTATCTTTTTTTTTTCCTTCTGCCACTGTCTTTCTTCACTCTCTGTTCTACTTAGGCTATATCCACTTGGCAAGAAAATAGAGTCCTTAACTTGTGTTTATTAATATGAATTAACCAACCTTGGGTTTAGTTCAGGTAAGGAAGCAGTTCTTAACTCAGAGTTTCTCTACAGGTGTCTCTACACACTCTCTTATCTTTTTTTTCCTTCATTTTTCATTACAGCAAGTCCTGGCTTTTTTTTTTTCTTTTGCTTCTTACCACAACTTCCCTCCTATTTAGTGAAACCTCCTTTTTCTACAAGTCAATACTCTGCACTTCCCACATAGCTTGTTTTCCTAGAGACCATTCTCATTCTCTTCTTCCACTGTCCTGCATCTTCCTTGCATTCCTTGCCCTGATGTCTGCACAGATGACAGCTTTGGAGAGGGACACTCCTCAGAGGTTTGCACCATCCTATGTCTGTGGAAGCTGCTCTAGAACAGCAATCACCAGATTTTCTTGGCAGGGACAAGCTGAAGGCTTTTTGACACTGCATTCCACAGGGTTATCTTTGCTAGGACCGTTTGCATGTCAGGGAATTAATTTGGTTTAGGTCAGGTTTCAGCAGGGCTGTGGTGGAAGCCCAGGGACAGGCCTGAGAGCCATAGTTCCTTTATCATGTTGAAGCAGTAGGGTTGCTTTTTTTAAATTAATTTTTAATAGACACGTTTTATTTCTAATTTACTTCTATAGCCTAGTGACTCAAAGGATTTTTTTTGGTAATTTCTTGTGTTGTGGCCCTGCAGCCATACACTTGAGATGGGTCCTTATTGGATGTACATGAGCTCATTTATAGTCCCACAGCAACTCATAAATGTGTTGGAAAGACTTTGTATCTAAAGAAGCTGCCAGTAAAGAGTGCAACACACACCAGTGAACCTCAGCTCCCACTGCACATCTTCTCTCCTATATTAGTAGCCTATAGAGCTTCTGGCTCTGTTAAGGTCTATGGTCCCAGGTCAGGTCAGAGGTCCTCCTTTCCTTCCCATCTCAGCAGTAAAAAATTTAGGATTAGATGCTGCAGACATTTATTCTGTGTAATTCCTATAGTTGGTTCTTGTTCAAAGCCACAGGGAGGAAAGGGGGGGGAAAGAGGAGGGAAGCTTAATGCCATGTTTGATGGGATCCAGTGGCAAACCCCACCTTGAAAGTGAATTCCAGTCTCTATCCAGGGTATCCTTGCAAGTCTTGGTTCAACAACTCCACCTGTGAATTCTTCTCCAACTCAGAGTGACTTCTGGCCATTCATTAAGTTATTTTGATCAAAATATCAAGTTGCTCATCCTACCCTTATCTCTTTACAAGCTGATCAATGTGTAGACATATTCAAAAACTGTTAGAATAGAAATAGGGCATCACAGTAGAAAACCAGTCAAACATGAACTACCAGCACAAAGCCTGTAGCTAAGAGCACAAACATGAGCCATGAATAAATAAGGAAAGAGTTTACAAGTGGCATGGAGATGTTACATCTAAATGCAATGTGAGAACAAGTTTGGTACTTTCTTCAGTTTGGGCATCTAAAACTCAAAGAAAGATGTTGGGGAAAAAATGGAGAAAGTTCCAGGAGTGATTTAAGATCTCAAAAACCTGCTTTATTCTGAGAAGGTTAAACCCTAATCTATTCAGTTTATCCACCAGAATGCAAAGAGCTCACTCAGTCACCGTCTGCAGCTTCCTGCTTGGGTTAGAGATTGCTCACATTTACAGCTCTTTAATCTTCTCACAGTGGGAGCTGATCCTGGATACACTCAGACTAGCAATAGGGCACACTTCAGCAATGCAGGTAAATAAGCTTTGCAACAGCTGACCTACAGATGTGATGAAGTCTCTGTCACTTGAGGTCTTTAAATCAAGCCTTAACATCTCTTTAGAGGGTGTGCTGGAGCACAGGCAGGACCTACAGCCATGGCTGCAGTGTAGATAACTCTGGAAGAGGTTCTGCAGTCTGGTTAACAAATGCTGTATAAATAAATTAGCATTGTCATTGCTTCAGGCCTTAAAAATGTATTAATACTTCCAATACCTGATTTTTGAAACAATCATGCCTTCCTCTTACAAACCACACGCCTGAAACTGCGGTCAGATTAGGAGTTAATTATGCTCATGAACAGCTCTGGATTGTACAGCTGAGAAATCCAAGGCATCAAAAGCTTAATTGGCTTTTCCAAGGGCAACCAGCAAATCACTGGAAAAGCCAGGCACTGAACCCAGGGGAGCTGGTGCTTCCTCACTGCACCTTGCTCTTCCAGCTGCTAACGACAGCCATGGCATCAGGGAGGCAGTGGGGGCTTTGGAAATCTCCTGAAGGGCAGGGGTTTGACCCGGCACGATCTGATTCTGTGCTGAGGGGAACATCTCCCTGCTGACAGCCCCTCAGTGGCCACTGATGAGCCTGGCTCCTGACACAGACGTGCCGTATCTGATCCCACCAGCCCTGAACTCTTCTGATGGACAGCTTTGTATTTGGATGGAGGAGAGAGGGTCACGTTCTGGCCCCTTGAGCCTCCATTGCAGCAGCTGAATGGGCCTGTCGTTGCTTTCTGCTTCTCTTTGACCATAGCATTTGTTGTGTTTAAGGTTGTTCAATTCATATCCCAGATCCACGCAGTCATCAAAGGTCAAACAGCCCTTGGTTTGTATATTAAGGAAGGCAGCAGTTAGTTCTCCCACACTGACTCTAAGTTGGGAGGGGGTGAGGCAACCTTGTTCCCAAAACTGCTGTGAGAAGATGGCACAAACACCCCAATGCCTTTGTACAGCTCCACAACAATCACCCACCTTGAAGGAGTCTTTCCACCATGCAAGCAGTCGAGTGAACATCCCCAAGGGGCCCAGCTAAACATCTGCTCTGAATAAAAGCTGAGGGGAAAGCTGCAAGGTTGGCAAGCATCACTGCAGCCCAAGCAGGTGCCATGGGGTTGCTTTGAGGAAGGACAAAAGGACCCAGAAGGGGACAGTGCTGGGAGCTCGACTAGCACATGTCACCTCTGTCTAGCAAACCCAGCAGAGGAGAAAATGCCATCAAATCGGCCTGTCAAAATGACAAAGCTGAAAAAGCTTCCAGGAATCTTCCGTGGAGCTACAGCAGTGCAGAAATTCAAGCTGTTGACAAAATGCTTGAGGGAGCCTGCTGGGACCAGAGCCCATGAGCCTGTCGAACCCTGGGGAGGGAAAACACTGTTCCCATCCCATGGCAATTCTCCTGCTCTGACCAGGAAAGTCCCTCCTGTACATTTGGGGTTTTGTTTGTTGGTTTGCTTCCAGGCTGATTATTGAAGTGAAAATCACACGTTAGCTTCTCTGAACCCTACGGACCCCATCCCTCAGCTTACCACCACCTTTCTGCTGAGAGGGGAATTTTGCCAGTGGGCCTGCCCTTTTCTCTGGCACTCTGCCTGCACCCACCCAAAACATTTGATCTTACACTTGGTAGTTTACATTTTTTCCATCAGATTTCCCATTAGTACCTTCCTGCTTAGTCACTATTTAGCCAACACAGGTAGCTCTGCCTCATCTGTCACCTCTAATCACCCCCTCCAGATCCAGATATTTTTCACACCCCTTTCTGTGAGCTCTCCTTGCTTTATCAATATCTTCTGAGACTGGACTGTAACCATCTTCTAGTCTCTGCTACAGCCTCTGGAAATCACTTGGAAATGTTGGTGGAAAAATAAAACCCAACAAACAAATGAAACTGGTGTCTGTTGCAAACAATCCCTAGGTTGATTGAATCCCTCAGGGCTGTGAAAACCTTTGAAACTAAGACTTTGAAGGGCTCCTCTTGAGGGTTGGAAAGGTGAGCTCAGTGTGGCTTTTCAGACCCAGAAGCCCTGGTTTGGTTCTTGAGGATCCCAGAGCATATTCAGGTCCTCAAAAGCTTCAGGTGCTTGAAGCCCAAAAGCTTAAAGCAAAATGAAGAGCCTAGATGCTTTTGCAGAGCATGGCTTCAGGATCTCTGTGCCTCAGCCATCTAGCTTGGGGTTGAAATCAGATATGCATTGATTTGAGATTAAACAGTTTTCCAGGAGGTTAACCAAAGGCAACAAGCTCTCCAGGGAGTCTCCCTCACTTGGTGGTGGGATGGGGGACCACAGGGAATCACGAAACATCCGGGGGGGTGTTAGGCTGGATGATGCAAAGCTCCTTTCTGGCTTTAAGGACTAGTTCTCTGGGAATCTGTAAAATGGAGCTGGGAACCACCCCTTCCCCACAGGGCTGTTGGAAGAATAAAGCCAGCCAGGAGATGGATGGTGAAGTAATCAGGGTGTCTCTGGGCATGGGAGATAGTTGGGTTGGCCGTGCCCCGCCAAGGCGGCGAAGCATTTTGTGCAAGACTGGTGATAAATCGAATGAGAAGGCTCATGCAGCCCATCTATAAACAGCTGGCCCCTGCAAAGGCTCCAGCAAATAAACGCTGAGAAGGAAGTCACCAGGTGATCTCTTTTCACAGAAAAAGAATCTCTCTCTTTCTTTTTTTTTCCCTTTTTCCTCTCTTTTATACCGAGGTCCATCAAAAAGCAAATGTACTGGCAGCTTTTTTAAAGCAGCTGTTTTTCAGAGCTGCTAGCTCGCTCACCTGCTGGCTCTTCAGCTTGCTGGAAATGGGATTAAATCTAGGCTGTGAAAAATGAAAAAGCCACCTCCAAGTGCTGTGGATATACACCTGGATGAACGAGGAGCATCAGATGGCAAAGCAGGCGACATCCAGCGTTGGCTCTCCCCTCTGTCCTCTTTCTGAGCCAACCCATTGCCTCCAAGGGACAAAAAATACACGCTATTTTTGCCTTCCTGATCAGTTTGTTTCAGTAAATCCCACTTCACAGATAGACCCAGCTCACTTTAATTAGCTTTGGCACACTGACAACAAGAGGGAAGAAACCACCACGGAACGGTACCGTCCGGACACGCATTGCCAAGCAGTGACAAAAATAAACCATTCTGCTACATAACAGTAAAGTGCTTCCTCACTGCCTGCTTTTATCCCTCTAAGCCTTCTACCTAGCTGGTGGAATTAGTCTGACCAATCCAACATTTCAATGAACAAAATCTATTTTTCTTCTCTTCCTAGGAAAATGTTCCATGCCCAGCAAAATCAGTGACTATTTGGAGTTGGTTTTTTGATATGTTTTTTTTTTTCCCCCTTTACAGTCTCTCCCTGGTTCCCACATCACATATTATATTTTATCTCCTGCCTGTTCAGGGCAATCTGGTCATTGCTAAGCAACATGTCATCATAAATATTTCATCAGCAGAGGAGCATTGAAAGCCGCAGCCAAAAATCTGTATCTGGAGCCACCTCCCCAGTGCCTTTTGCTCCTGTCCCCTCTGGGGTACAGCAGCACACACTGGCTCTGGACACCACGTGGGGAAGGGGTGACCAGGGCTGAGGCAAGCCAGGAGATCACTGGGAAGATGTGGGCTTCTCACCCAGCAGCATGCCAACACTGTTCCCAGGAGCTGTTGCAGGCTGTCCTCTAGTTGCTGCCCTGAGCAGCGTCCGGAGGTTTGGATTTGATATTGGCCCTCAGAAGCAGGTTTTGGCAATTTGGTGGCAATTAATTATGTGTATGCATGGCAGGGAGAGCTGGGATGTGAAGGCAGAAGGGTGGGTGCTTGTAGCTGTTCCTGACCTCACTGAGAGAACACTCAGCACCTTGCAACAAGGTGAAATACAAACCCAAACCAGACTGTACAGGGCCATGGGTATGTTCATCCTTTCTTCCAGAGCTCTCCTAAAATAGCTGCATCTCTCATGACTTTAAACTTCCTCTCTCCTTCTGCCTGGAGAAGAATCCCACCTGGAGGATGTCATCTGAGAAACACCAGCAGCTGAAGCTCTGGGGCTGGCTGAGAAGCTCTTCCTTGGAAGCTGCATCATTTTGTCAGTAGAGCCTTAACTGTGGACAGAGTTCTCCCTCGTGCAGTTGTCTGCCACACTGTCATTTTTTCATGGTTACCTTATCTAAAATGAACCTGGCCTGCACATCTTTCCATGGCTGATTATTGCTGCTGTAAGAACTATTGAATCAGTCTGAGGAGTCTGGCACTGGAGTGGGACAGCTCTACCTGCTGGGCTGCCTGTTTCTCAGCCGTGCAGGCAGAACATGGGTCCAGAATCAGGGGCTGCTCTCTGCCCAGAGACTGCCAGACACTATGGCAGTGGATGGTTTTACAGGAGGGCAGCCTCATGATGACCTCTTTATGGCAGAGGTTACCTGCACATGGCAAAGCAGATGCACTAAGAAGGTGCTTTTGGGTGGCAAACAGCCATGGGGTGAGAATTGCAACATCTTAGAAGACCCCCTCAATAAAAGGCAGCTCTTTCCAGTTGCTGGTGATTTTTGCAAGCAGCAAAAAGATCTAGCTTGGGTCCCACTGGTGTTCAAACTCAGGCTGAGGTAGGACTCGGTGCCTTTCAGGGAAATACCCTTTATATTGTATGTAAAGTGAGGTCTTCCTGCCCTAAAAAGCAACCTCTGTTTGTTCACACTGGCCTTAGCAGCTTACCTACCACACCTTTAATTCATTATTTGGGAAAAGCTTTGGTGGTCATGGCACCCTGGAAGGTCTCATCGCTGCCCCAGAGGAAGGTGAGCACCTTCCTCCCCTGCTTGCAGAGCAGACCTGGCATGGACAGCCAGGAGCTTTCCTCCAGGCTGCCCTGTAGTAAAGCCCCCACCTCAGCCTCCCTTCCAGACCGAGCTGCACCTCCGAGGCACCAGCTCCTCCCAGATTTGCTCTGGGCATGGAAGAGCGATGGGAACTTGTCAGATTAACAGACTGCTCCTCTGTCTAGACTCCCTGTCAAGCCAAACACAATCTTAAAACAAATGACCTGCTGCAACAGACTATTGCTCGTGCCTGGATGTTAACAGGAGTAAAGACAAGGGCAGGGATGTATTTGGAGTTTATCTGTTTGCTTTCTTCTTGCCCTCAGAAGCGAACTTGCAGCTGTTTATGTAGAACTGATGGTGCAGAATTTTTCCTGCTAGAAGAGCAAGCTCAGCACTCGATGTGCTGCCTCCCATGGGGGTGGGAATACCATTATTCAGGCAGCAGTGTTGTCCCTCTGATTGGGATGCTTTCATCACGTCTGCCTTCCATCATCAATCAAGATTTTTATCTCTTTGCAAGCCAAGAAATAGGTGAGGTTGGAATAACTCCTCTTGGAGATACTGTTAGCTGAAAGAAGCAAACAAGAAGGACATGAATGTATTTCTAAACATTTGGGAAGCATAATGATTTCTGATCAAAAACTCAGTGTTTTGTAGCTCTGTGGTTGTTTTGTTTTAAATTCTTCACAGGGATTTTATTGCCAGATGGAAGTCCCCAATAGTCAGTCATATGGAAGGGGGTCTGTTGCAAAGCCACGTTTTCATTAAGGGAATTCATCCTTTCCCAGGTTTTCTCTTAAGCTCTCAAGGCCAATGCCAGTGCAGTGGTACCTACTGGGTGTCCCAGGCTAAATGGTACCAGCTGATCTCAGTCTAGCTAAGAGACAGCTTGTTAGTGAGAGTATTTCACCCTTGCCCACAGCAGGTCAAGCTCTTGAAGCGACAACACCACAGTAAACATAGGCAGAGACCTGAGGCTGCCCTAAGACATGACTCAGTGATGCTGCAGACAAATGCCTCCAAGTGTGGGCTTCTGATGTAGCCAGAAAGTGTCCATTGGGCCACCTGGGACCTGCAGGGCACCAGGCAGGCTGGCAAGGCTCTTGCAGGCTGCTGAGGAGCTGGCTGTGCAGGCAGAAACCACGAGGGACATGCTTGCCCTGCTAAGCAGCTTCACCTCTGGATTTGATGGTGCTGTGCTAACAACTGAAGCTGTAAGTCTAGACTTGTGGTGTCTTGTTAATCCTGCCAGTCTCCCTCCTAAGCTCTCCAGGGCTGGCTGGGAGTGCAGCAAGGTGTGTCGAGATAGCACAGCCTGATGTGATTGTTCTTTGCAGTCTTTTGTCTTTACAGTTTCAGTGATGAGCCAAGGGGATGTTAGACCTCATCTTAATGAGGCTTAAAAATTGAGTGAAGGTGTGTCTCCATGGTGCAAAGGTACAAGAGACACCAACAGGAGCCCTGTGGGTGAGAAATAATAGATGGCAACTTCCAGGGAGCTCCACGTGCGTGCAGCTCGGGTGCCAACAGTGCAGCTGCTGCCTGGCTGGGAGCTGGGTGGTACAGCCCTGCAGAGCCCTGAGTTATGCTCTACAGACACAGCCACGGTGACAGCAGTGAAGAGATGGAGACCTGGGCAGCTACAAAGCTGAGAGAGGCTCCTCTCAGCCTGCTGGCTCATGCTGAGGGCTAGTGGAGCCAGGACCCTGAGTGGGGGCAGAGCATGCAGCACTGCCCTGGCTGCACAGGGACAGGGATGGCACTGCTAACGTGGGGCTCACCTATCCTGGGAGTGTCCTGCTGGTAGGAGATAACCTCTAGGAGTCATGGTAATCCATTAGGCTGTGGAGGGACTCTTGGTATTAATTGCCATCAGCCAACAAGAGAGTCCTTGTCCAGGATCAGTCAAAGGCATGTGTGATTATTTCAGTAGTTTCCAAAAATCTGTCAAAATGATAACTGGAGATCCTGAACGTCTCCAGAAAGGACAAGTCCATGAGCAGAACATTTTTAATTTTTTTTTTTAGTAAGAGTGGTTGTACTTGGCTGAACCAAGGATCTCCTTTGCTCTGGCTTCTGTCTGTAATGGTGATAAGCAGCAGAAGCTTTGAGTGTAGAGAGGAAACCTCTCTCTGTGGCTTTTCACCTTTAAGCAGTAGTAGTATATGCACGTTTTGGGATATGTTTAAGGCTTTCTTTTTAATGTTTTTTTGATCATCTTTTCTGTCCATGAATATTTTTGGTCTGTAGTGGTATATTCCATAATTTTAATATGTGTGCAGAAGTACTTTTTTTTCTTTCCTTTGCCCAACTCTGCAATCTGAGAACTTCATTTTATGATCCCTTGTTCTTCTGCTGCAAGAACAGTGAATAATTGCTTCTTACTCACCATTCCTCTGGCACACTTTGCTGCAATTACAGTTCTCCCCTGATTTGTCTGTGTAACTAGACTGTGATGTGGGCAGGTTGATCTAGCCACACTTCATCTACCTTGTGCAGCAGTGAGAGTGGAGGGATGTGGGGGTGCTGCCAGGAGTCAGCAGACCATAAGTCTGTATAGCTTACACAACTGCCTATTCCCCTGGACCTCCACTATTGTTGTCCATGCTGGATACTTCAAACCTGGCATAGATATGCTTCCCAAAATTACAGTTTATTTCCACTAGATAGGAGAGGACTCCAGTTCAAGGAGTGACTCTATGTGGTGGTGGCTGAGATGTGAATGTCTGTTAGTGTGACATAAAGGTATGCTGAAGGCCCAGCTGGTATTTGAAGATTCAGGGTGGATATTGACTACTAACAGCATCTCAACGTGGGAATTGTATGCTTTGAAAACCCCTAATTTTCAGAAATCCCTGACAACTCTGTGCTAACCTTTAGCTGACTTTAAAAATTAATCCAGCCTGGAAGTACTCTGGAAGCACACAGCCTATTATTGCCACCACTTTTTCTTTATCCCCTGTACAATACCAAGAAGAACTAAAGACAAGGGTAGTTTTTTGCTCCAAGCAATCATATATAATATATAGTGCAGGGCTGAATCCTTGCTTGCCTACTTTTGTCTTGTCAGAAGCTCAGCTGAAGTCAACGCTTAGCTTTGCAGAATAGTCAGCCTCAAAATACCCACAGCAATCTGTATGCTGTCACCCCCAGAGTCAGATGCCTCCAGAGAGTGAGGGCAAGCAGGGCTGAGCCCACCCTGTGTCTCAGCTGGAGCAGCCAGTCACGAATCATCACGGCTTTAATGAATGCTGAGCTGAGGATTATGCATGGATGCAGGAGGCAGCATCCAAATTCTCCACCAGAAATTAACTGATAGCTTTGATTTTTCTTCTTTTTTTTTCTTTTGTTGCTTGTTTTTCCAAAAGATGCAAAGGAAGGGAGTTCTCCTGGGTCCCAGAGTTCAGAGGAATATTTCTGTGTCAGGAGTTTGGTTGGGTTACAGCATTTGATTTGGGAGGGCGGTCTCACCTGCTGTTAACTTTTTGTAATGGAGAAATGCAGACTCACAATGAGGTTTCTATCCACTACAATTTGTGTCCAATTTGTCACCTTTAATTAAATCATTTCATGTACTTGCAGGACTAGCCAATTCCAGTACAGCCTCTCTGAAGGGATTTTTTTTTTTTCCCAAATATTAGACCATTAGACAAATGGTTTCCTTTTATGCCAGCTGAGCTCATCTCTCAGAAGAAACACAAGAGAGGTTTTTGTTTCCCCTGATTATGGGGAGGGCACTGGGCATGGCATGGTGTCACGGGGAAGGCACGGCATGTGAAGCAGGCACCTCAGGAGAGTGTGTTGGAGCAGGAGATGGTCTCTAGTCATGTAGCACCTTTTTTCTTTGAATAGGGGAGAGCAGAGAAACTGTCGATGGAAAAGTTCCCATTTGTTCTATGGTCCTCTTCTATTTTGTGTGGTCTGCAGTCATCCTGATAGAATCTGCAGTGGTCTTGTCCCTTCCAAGGTTATGTTCATTTCTATCAGTTGTAAGAATAGACCTTCATTGACTTCTCCCTTCAGCTCAGATTCATTTGATTTCATCTCAGCCCACCACTGATTTCCTTCCTTTCTCTAAAGAAATATCCAAGCAGGGCAGTTTGGGAGCCTATATTGGCAGAGGAGAGATGGGATAAGAAGGGTATTAAGGAGAGAGCTCAGAGCTAATGTTGGAGGAGCAGACAGCTCATTCTTGTGACCTTCTCTTGGGTCATCCCTGTCTTCAATACTTCCCAAGTTCCTCTTGGCTGGTGGCTGAGTGCCTCATCACTACCTCAGCAGAGCAGCAACTCTACCAAGGACTAGTGGCTCAGATGGCTGACAAAAAGCAGAGGGTTTTGGATGTAAAACAACTGCAGCATCATGGAGGAGGGGTGGCATCGTTGCTGCTGAGGTGTAGCCAAAAAACACTTGGAAAACAGACTTCCACCAAGAGAACACTCTTATTTGTTACAAGAAAGGAAAAACCTCTTTAGCCACCTTAGGGAAGGGATCTCCAAATGTTCCTTTAATCTTCCTTAGTCATCTTAGTCAAGGCGTTGCTGATTAACATTTGAATAGAGCTTCTAATTAGAAAGAAGACACAGGAAACCTCACTGGGTTGAGGAGGTGAATTCTCAGCTCCTACCACTCATTCCTGCATGCTGCCCTGATTAGGGCTTGAATGGGACAATGATTAAAGAGGCCACTGCCACTCTGCAACCTCGCAATAGCACAGCTACATCCAAGGATTTATTTCCAAGTAAGACCTGAATAAATGTTTCACAAATGTGAGCCACTCCCCCCGAATGGGAAAAGCTTTTAACCACTTCTGAAGCACTATTCCATCTTGTTCCTTGCTTTATCTCCCTGATCTCTCTGTAGAACATGCCCCGTTTGACCATAATGTATTTCAATTAGGATCGTGGTTCAAGCCTATATATTTCACTTGCTCATCTATTTCATTATTCAAAAAGCAGCTGAAGCCTGGTGAAAACCTGAGAAGTGGTGCTATTGAAAAATCACTCCTACTTCCTTGGGCAGAAGTGTTTTGTTTGAGTTTTTCCATCCATTATATAATTTACTACACTTATTAATTTGCAGTAGGCCTAACCCAAGTCAGGGCTCTGTTGTGCTAGGGACTATTCACATTTAAAGACATTATTCCTAATCTCCTAGGAGTTTTTGATCTCTGCTTGAGTCAATTATATCAAACCACTTTGAAAGATGGCTTTTCTATGCCTATCCCCATTACAGAACTGTGGAACAAAATGATCACCAAATTGACCTAAGCCTTGTTGGAAATGAGTGTACAGCCACGTACTCACTAGGACCTTCTGGTTCATTGGGTGGGCAGATGAATTCCTCCTTCAGCATCTCCAGAAACTGCTGCATCCAGCTGTTTTGCTGCCTATCTGCCAAACCTTCTCTTCCCTCAGCTTAGCACCTCAGCCTCTTCTGCACACAGGTCTGTATCTTGCAGCATGTGGTGATGGTGGCTTTGAAGAAGGATGGCAGAACCTGCAAGGGTGCAACTGAGGTCCAGCTCTGTGTTCCCCTCTGAGGAAGAGGGAACATCCACATAAACCCATCTCTTGGGTACCTTTCTCTCCCAAAGATGCTGACTTAGGACATGGGGAGACTTCCTGTAGCACAACACACTGTGGGCCTATTTTGTCCTTCATATAGACATGAAGTTAGGTAAAGAGCATTGGAAAGTGTTTTGTGGCCTGCAGCATGTGGAACAGATGCTTTGTAGACCCTTCTGCATTAAATTCCCTTCATTGTCCTCGTTTTCTGAAATAGAACTGCAAAATCATCCTTCTCAGAACTAAAGCCATTTTCCTGTGGGGGATCCTTGACAATATTTCCACGCAGGTACCCAAAATTAGGCTTTGTGAACTCAATATGAGGAGGCATGGAGCTCTTGTAGCTTGAAATCTTCACCACACTGTGGAACAGAGGCAGAAGTGGGTGGAAAGGGAGAGGCATAGCTTGCAGTGTAAGATCAGTAGGTCTGATTCAGCTCTGGAGGAGAAGTACAGAGATTTTACATAGAGCTATGGAAATAAGCAATCTCTAAGGGATCTCTTACTTCAGAAGTGTCTTTTCTATACTTCTGGGCCATAGGCACCTAAATAATCCATGCCTATTCCCCTGGACCTCCACTTGCTGTTTTTTGGGGGGGTTTTTTGTTTTTTTTTTTTTTTTTTGTTTGTTTGTTTTTTAACAGCCCATCACAAAAGCAACTTTGTAATAGGTGGTTGGTGAGTGAATTGTGGCTGGTAGCACTTGGGAATGGATATTGAGCACAGCTGGACCCACCAGCCAGCAACAACCTCAACAGGGAATAATGATGACTTGCCTCTTTGCTGTTTATCTGACACCCAGAGTGGTTTTCTGAGTATCACTCTATTTCTGAAAGCAACAAAGTGAATGTTATCTGGATCTGAGAGCCTGTGTCACCCAGATCAAGCGAAATTCAGAGCTACAGCCCTCAACTACAGATCCCTCCAAGGAAATGTCCTAACCTGACTAGGAGTGTGGCAGAGAGACTCCCCTGCTGCAGCATTCCTAGGGACCTGCCAGCCATAGAGCTGAGGCTCATTAAAGAGCAAGACAGTGTTCCCTTGGTCGGGTCCATCACTTGGTGCCACGGGAGCTCCAGGTGGCCTCAAATGCCTGCAACCATCTGAGCAAAATGGAAAATTGTTCAATTGACTTGACATTTAACTTCCCACAGCAGCAGCACCACAGGAGGAGAATGGAGAGAAGAGAAAGGTAGGGGAGGAAGGGCACAGTTTGTTTTAAGACCCTTTTTGAAGGAAGAAGGTGAGGTGGTGCCCACCCCCATTTACAGTTTATCACCAGAAGCCTGAGTTCACACACTCCAGTAATGATCATCATATAAATGCAAAGACATTTCTGCCGTTTAGTAGCTGGTTCCTGGATTTCAAGATAGCTTGTTACAGGGCTGGAGTGACAAGCTCCTCCACAAGTGCAGCAGAAAGACCTGTAAATAGGCCTCTCCTTGGTCTCTGTCTGTCCCCTGGGAGCATTGCACCCAACCAGCCAGCTCTGGGACTGCTCATGCTCAACAGTCAAAAAAAAAAAAAAAGAGGAGCTTAGAGGAACAACAGAACACTGAAAACACACTAAGCTCTTCCAGATCTACTCTTTGGAAGCCAGCACTCATCAGCAACCCACCTGCCCAGAGGCTGCTATGGGCAGGTGAATCCCCAGTGTGATGTCTTGTGCAAAGGCAAGAGCCTGCTGAGTCCTGTGCTACATATGTTCCCTCTCTTGACACGTGTGGCTTTGGGGCTCCTGGCATCCCTGACTGAAAACCAAAATTCCCAGTGACTCCTTCCCCCTCCATTAACTTCCTAATGTCCCAGCTATTCTGGGATTGTGTCCTGTCAGGACCAAGGGCTATTCTGGGACCACTTAGCTTATCACACCCAGCAACAGCAGCCTTCCCTGACAGCTCCTGCTGCTGCAAAGCAAGGGGGGGGAAGGCAGGAATCGTTTCCCAGGGCAATGTGAGGAGAGCCTGTGGCTCTCTCTGCTCAGAGTGTAGCTCCAGAGAGCAGCAGCTGAGATACAGCAGCAAAGTAGGGGAAGGGAGCTTGGAGTTTAACATCTCAGAAGGCAAAATCACCAGCAGTCAAAAAATTGATAGAACAGTGAGAAGTTGCTTGCTTCCAACTAGAAATAAGGAGAATTTCAGGCATCTGATGAGGTGGAAGGTCTCTGTCTTAACTGTTCTGCATGCAAAGATGATTTTAGGGACAAACTCTCTCACTTTAGGAAGGAACATGCTAACAGGAACTAAATTACTGCCCGTTGGCACTGGGAAGAAACACAAAATAAATTGGTCAGAGGAACCTTTACTTTTAGAAGTCAGAAATAATATGGCATATAATGTAAAGGTCAAAGTTGAGCATTGGAAGCTAGTGACTCACACACAATCTAAATTCAAGTGTCATAACCGAGCAATAGTGGAGAAAATTGCTGCAAAATTCAGAACCTGGTAGGTAGCAGCAGGATACTGAAGATGGAGCTCACATAGTGATTTTAACAGGTTTTGAAACCTGCTGCCATAGCTGCTTGTTGATTGCTATGATTTTATTTGGGCTCATTATCAGTGTCAAATACTTGGGCTCTCTGTGGAGGTGAGGGGTGTATTCATCTTATGCTCATTGTACAACCAAATCAACAATAACCTAATAAATAATAACTAATAAACTGAGGTTTAATTATGTGAAACCCTGAGCCTGTTATGAAGAGAGCAATCCTCCCTGGAGCAGAGGCAGCCAGAGGAAGCATTACAGAAGAGAACCTGCAAGGAACTAGTGTTAAAATAGCTGCTTTGCTGCCATTTCAGTGAGCTCCTTAGATATGTGCATGCCACAGTCAGCTTGGCAAATTGCTTAACACAAGACCTTAAAAACACACCAAAATGGCTTAAAATGCCTGGAACAGGATTGTACCCCAGAGAGAGAATGCACCTCAATTCTAGGGAGCGTTTTGGGTTAAATCCAAGTGCAGATGGACAGAAATACCTGGCAAGGGCTTTTCTCTTGTCCCCTAGCTCTAGGTAGACTTGGATGAATGGGGGGGATATGTTTATTTTGTTCATTGTTTATTTTGCTGGAGGCATGCTCCAGGTTGGAGAAGAGTCCACACCTCCAAGTCGTGGCCTTGGAAAGTGCAGTTCCCAGACTTTGGCATTTCCACACAGCCTGCTACAAAGAGAAAAGGGACCAGAGAAAACCCAGTAGAGTCCACCTGTCATTAGAGCTGGGTCTAAAGGCAGGAGGAGATGGAGCTGGAGTTACCATGAGCGATCCCATGGCAGGTGGGATCAGGTTTTTCTCTCCCACCCCACTCACGCTATCAGTTGAGCTTTGCACAAGCAAGAAGTGGCAGCTCTTGGGTCCATCATGCCAGGCAGGATGGGCCAGGCTCTGCCCAGCCTTGCTGCTCAGCTTCCATGCAGGAGGGGAAGGGTTCCAGCCCAGGCTGCTTCGCCAGGCACGCTTTCAAACCTAATTAAGCTTAGCGTTATCATTGTTTTTATCACATTAAGATCCCACTTGGCTCGCAGCAGCACAGACCACAAAGTCAACACTGCATCTTTAAACAGAAACAACAGATTTTGGTTCAATTAAAAATTCATTAAAATGGAAATTAGTTTGTAGGGGTTTTTTTTTCCTTTTAATGCCTATTCAGTGTGGCACTACAATGGCACAAAGCATTAAGGAGAGGTTAACTCAAAGCACAGAGACAAATTGTTCTCCCTATACTCACCTGCTTAAGAGAGCCTGGAAAACTTTAACCCTTTTCCCTCATCCACAGAGGTTTCTACCTTATTCCAACTCTGTTATGATCTTTCTTTGTGATGCTTTTTTAAGTCAAAATTGAATAATTGACTTTACCCTGCACCTTTGCTTCCCCTTCTCCTTTGCAATTCCCCTACAGCTCTCGGGGAATTCTTTTTCCCAGCAAGATCTATCCTGAAAGCCAATTGTTTCTTCCCAGACCCTCTTAGATCTGCCAGAATAAATTTCAAGGATGTTTCATTTCCAGTGGCTGCACAAGATCTGGTGATTTTACCACACGCTTATTAAAGCATTTGTTGCTTCTAATGCACTATGAAACCACATGTGAGCATTATTATTATTATTATTTTCCTTATCATTGTAAGCTCAGTCGCTATAGCTAGTTCATTAGGTGTCATTAATTGCTAACAACATATTCAGAATGTATGGTAAATGCAATTTAATTGAGAACTAATTAACTTGTTATAGTTATCTCATTACATGCCAATTAAACTTTTTAACATTCCTTTTCAGTAGATAAAGGAACAGTTAAAATCCCAGGGTCCAAATTCGGAGCTGGTGTAAGGGAGGCAGCTTTGCTGCTTTCCTCTGTCTGTGTTTGCTGACAAGGGGTTTGCTTTGCATCCTGCATTGTTGTTAGATTAAGGCAAGCCAAGGGAGTTCAGGTTAATTTAGTGTCTCTCTGAAGAGGCTGAGAACTTGGAAAAAAAGCTGCCTCTGATGGTGGTTTTATGTTTCATGAGAGGAACTGAAGGATGCGGGTCAGGAGTTTCTGCTCTGCAGCTGAATCAATCTACAGGTTTTGGTAAACCAGCCTCCAGCTTTTCCCACCTCTGCAGATTATACGGGGGAATATTTACACACTATGACTGATCCAGAGTGTGTGCAAAGGTGTCTCTTGATCGTGGGCTTTGGATTGGCATCTTTGTGCTACATCATTTCAGAGGACTCTCTCCAAACCAGCTCTGGCTGATCACACACGAGAGAGTTCAAGGCGGCGTGATTGACTGTAGCTGCCCCCTACCAGCTCTGTGATCAAATCACATTTGCCTAGTTTGTGTTTCTCCCCTTTCTCTGCATGAAAGTGTCAAGCAAACAAAGGAGAGAGAAGTAATGGAGAAAAAAAAAAGCACAGCCATGTGAGTATGGAGTGCTTCCCAAAGACACAAATTAAGCAGCTGGGAAAAAAAAATGGCACAATATTGTCTTTAATCTCTAAGATAACCAGGTTTGGTCATCTTAGGTGTTACTAGTAACATCTGTGGCTTAAGAAAAAATAAAATAAAATATCAATTTGTAGCTGAGCCATTAGGTTCACAGTGTCACTGTAGCATTGCCTTCAAACTCCAAACAAAATCTTTGAAAGTAGAGAAGAATTCAGGAGGCTCTTACTAAAGTGAGAAGTAATTTCAGCACTACTGAAGTGAAGGATAAAGTCACTGAGGGGATTGGTGATGGATTTCTGTTTTATTCCCTCACTGCGTGAGAAACCTAAAAAATATGTGAAGGGACAAGTGGGCAAGTCCAGTGGCCACTACCCAAGGCTTTGACCTGAGCTACTTGCCCCAGTTAGAGTTGGTGCTACGTGGGGTGGAAAAAGAAGTCCAAGAGTTCTACCAGCCTGCCACTGAAATCTCAGTGTAACACCCTGAGACTCGTCAGGATGAATCAGAACAGTTTGGGTGTAAAGCAGCATTATCACAGCCCAATATCTTTTGTCAGGGTGCAGAATCATCACCCAGTCCAGGTGCTGTTGAAGGCTCAGGGTGTTGATCCATCTCTAGTGAGAGCAAACGATGGTCTGCTAGAGCAAGGGTGTATGAAACAGCCTCAGGGAAATGACACTAGTGCAGGGAGGCAGAGTGAGCTGTTCGTGTCCTTCAAAGCAAAGCAAAGGAGTGTCTGTGAAGATGAACCTCAATTTAAACCACAGAGGAGTGTTAGTGCAACACCCACCTCACGTGGCTATTCCAACAAAAGAATCTGAAGAGGTTTTTCTCACAGAGTTTTCTAACCGACTTTATAAAGCCAAGAAGGCAAAACTCTTCTGGAGACCTTTCATGTTCTTAGTTTCCTGAATCCAGACATTTATGTTCATCTTCCATAGCCATTGTCATTTAAATGGGTAGCGCTCCTCAAGTGGAAAGTGTGGGTGTGATGTAGTGTTATGGAGGTTACTAGCCTGTACCAGAAGCTTCAAGAACCTCAGTGTTACTATCTAGGGTGTGCTAAGATGGCAATACTTGCATGGTGAATGTGGTTTTACTATGTGTTTTTATGATGTTTTCATTATGTGTTTTTATTATGTGGTTATAAGCTGCTAGAATGGAAACAGGAGCGATAAAGCTTGATTGATTATTATATTCCCATATATAAATGGAGATGATTTTTATCCACCAGGGACCTATGAATGACAGACAACTTTGATTGAGATGCAACTCCAAGCGTTAAGTCCACTCCTGAAGTAATTAAATCCAGCTCCTCAGGTCAAGTCAGTGCTGATGCTTCTGAGCCTTCGCCAAGGCACCAGACCCTCAGCTTTGCAGAGCTGGAGAGGCAGCTGGGAGGCTTGGTGCCCTGTGTCCCTACAGATCTCCAGGACCTTCAGGCCATGGGGTTTTTCTCCCTCTGAAATCCCCAACGTTGAAGCAGAGGCTGAATTCAGAAACAAAGCAGGGTGGACCAGGCCTTTGCCTTCTGATGAGGTCTAATTTAGACAGCAGAGTCAAGAGCTCTAAAGTGAGGCTGTGTCCTCATTTAGGGCTTAGCGTTTCATGATGTGAAGGGTCTGATGAGTGCCACCAAACATGTCATGTTCCCCTTGTGCTCCCCCAGCACAGTGCAGCCTCCTGCTACGCTGCTGCAGGTCCTGCTGCTGCCTGCACCATCCTGCTTAAATCCAGGCTTTGCTCCAGGCTGAAGCCAAGGTGAACTTCAGTGACATCTACTTATGGTGACCGAGGTAACAGGCTTGTCATCAGGAGCTGCAGGGACTCAGCACCTCACAGAATCTGGCCTTTCAGGGAGTTCAGAGTTAATCTTTGTGCAGCTCCCTTTTGCAGTCCTGTACTTTACACACGTTCCCATCTGCCAATGCAAGTATTCATCAGGCCAATGAACATCACAACTGGCTTCAGCTGATGCAGACTGTGCCTTCTTTGGAAGCCTATTCTCTGCAAAACTCCTTTCATTGTTCTCCTACCTTGGAGACAGCAGCTCCCTATGAAGCATATCTCCCAAGCATCTCGGTGTGAATAGAGCCTTTTCTCTCACAGACCTGAGATGGCTATCGGTATCCAAAATTCCCTGCAGAGGCCCTTCAAGGAGCTGGCTGGACCAGGAAGAAAGCCTGGTGAGGTGTGCTCTGGGAGAGGAAACCCCCTGGCTTTCAAGGCAGCAAAGCCAAGCATCTTCCTGTAATTTATTTATAGAAAGAGGCAAGGGAAATCTTTCTTGTTCCTCCACAGAAAACTCTCTAAACTCTCATTCCTTGACTCTTAATCATGCAGTAACCTCACACAGAGCGGAAGCATTTCCCCACCCTCTGTAGATTTTGTGCCTGTTGTTGTTGCTTGCTAAATACACGCAGGCATACCCCTTAATGCAGCATGCAGGCTCATGATCCTTGCATGGCTTCTTCCCCTCTAGGAAAGCCATAAATAAATCACTAGGTTGGGAAGGCTGTTCCACGCCTGTGGTCTCTCTCCCCCCACACTGGCTCTTTTTCTCTGTCCTCACTCCTTCTGGATTTGTACAGAGCACTCAAACCTGCCAGGAGCGTTGCGTGCAGTCTCCCACTTCTGCTGCTATCTCGCTGCACTGGGTGCAATCCAGCAGCAGATCAGTCGTGCAGATTCCTCACCACAGAGGACAGTAATGATCTAAAATCACAGCAAAAACCACATTTAGGCACAAGCTGCACTCAGGTCTTCATTTCTGAAGAACGTGCTCACCAGACTGACAATAAATCAGGTTCCCAAAGAGGTGGGTTTCCAAGCGCGTGGTGCCACACAACCAGGCTCACATGTCCCACGAGTTTAGGATCAAGAAGGGGAAGATGATATTGGAAATACTCTGCCCCAGGAGCTCCTACTGTGATTAGAGTGTTTGCAATGCACTAAGACCTTTTTGGACCAGTCAGTGATTTTTGTCAGTGATTTTTCCTTGGAGCTGACCAAGGTGCCAGGTTTTGGTGAGCTCTAGGTGAGGAAGTCTCTTTGTTGCTCCTGAAGGAGGAGCTGACCTGGGACAGTGCTCTCCCTGGCTACAGCTCTTAGGGGAAAATTCCCCTGCCCTACTTTACTCTTTCAAATTTCCCTTTGTTCTGAAGCCTAGGCAATCCAGTCAGCAGCTCTGCCTGCCACAAAGGACATGAAGGATGAGAAATATTAGTACAAAAGAGGAGAAAAAAGCATTTATTATTGATGAGGGACAAAATGACAGTCGCTGTAGACAGAAATCAAGTGCCATTCTAGAGCTGAAATGAGGGTTTGCATTATAGGCCTTTTGCACAGCAATTTTTTAGCTGTTACCAAGAGGTGGAGAGAAGGAAAAGTTACATTCTTCACATTACCCCTGAAGATTTTGTCATTTACTAAATGGAACATATTGTTGAATCTCATGTCTTCCTTGCAGAAAAGTTCTCATTTGCAAAAGACCATGTGTGCATGTGATTTTTTTTCTTTTTTTCTTTTTTTGGTTGTTTTAATTGCTGTTGTAATCTGCACATTTTGCAAAGATTTAGATCAAAATTTCCCAAAGGGCTATACAAAGATGTAGAAAAAGCAAGACAGCCTCCTAGTAGGTTTCCTCAGGTGTGCACATCACTAAGGTGATAGACTTTTGGGTGGTTAGCAGCACTGTCTTGGATGGCCCCAAAGAAGAGTTATAAAGATTTACTCCTCTTTATCTCTTCTTGTGCCATCATCTCCAGCCTTCTTTGTCATTCTGACTTCTCACAGGCAGGGACAATCTGAAATCTCAAATTAATCTTGCAGGAAACTCCCTCCCCTACACAGTGGTGCCCACACGTGGGTTATTTCTTCATCCCACACATAGAATTGTTTATCCAAACTGGGTAGTTTTACCTCCTCGACACAACTGTGGAGAGTAATTTGAGCTCTGTCAAGTATAGGATGAAATAATCAAACCTGCCAACCAGAAACAGGCCAAAACTAGAGTCAAATACGGCCTGTGCTTCAAGGGCCATGAAACGCAGACAGAAGTAAGGTGATGAAGGTGTACAGCAGAAATCAACCTGAAAGAAATGCCACATCTTAGCAGCTTTGAACTGAGATAAAAGGCAAAATTAAAAACCCGACGAGATCTCGGTTTGGCATCTGAAATCTATACCGTTTATCAGGCACTTAAAATCTACCATTAGCAGTGAAAAATACTTATCGGTTTGGAATTGTCTTGGGGAGATGCACTGTTAAATTCAACTCATTGCTGGTTGTATCCAAGAAACGTGCCTGCTTTGAATGCACCGAGCATGTGTGTGTGTTCTGGGTCACTGAATTCATGGCCTGCTGTGGGCTGACTTTTTATGGGGCTGGGGGAACGAGGGCAAAGTGTGTGAGAGTGAGGGGAGAGGCAGAGAGCAGAGCAGGTACCTTGTGCCATTTCTGTTTCAGGACTATCAGCAAAAGGCTTCTCTGTTCCTCTGAAGACCACGCAAGAGCAGGTTTGCAGTGCAAGGCTGGGCCAGCTTGGATCAGCCTGGAGTGTCCACCCTGGGACTCACCTTTGGGCACTCCCTGCTCCTGGCTGTGGAGCTGCACACAAGTCGATAGAAAGGCAGCAATCTACACTCTTCAAAGCTGAAGCATCATCCAGCCCCTTCTTCTTCTGCCTTGGGCACCACGGTGGCCTTCAGCTTATCAAGGATTAGCAAAACATACCCAGGCTTGAGACACCCTCCCAGTAGAGGGGGTGTCCCCCCACCATGTGTGTTTCTAGACACACACGTGCACACACAGCACTGCCACCCAGTGGCTTGCAAACCACAACCAGACCGTGGGGGTGTACAAACTTATTTTAGAGGTATTTTTTCCCCCCAATGCCATTAATATGGTATAAAAACTTCATACAAGCACGTATGAAGTTCCACCTGGAGCCTTCCCCACCTGGAGGTGCCCAGCTTGGCTGGAAAAGTTCAACAGCTGGGCAGCCACGATGGGAAATACCAACATTTTAGCAGCAGGCTCAGATAACAGGCAATTTGCAATTGTCACACATATTCTACCTTTTCCCCTTTTTTTCCCTTTTTGCTCTTTTTGTGTGTGAGTGGTTAATTGTGAGGGGGAGGACAGCAGACCTTATCTCTTGCTACTAGTGGTGGCAAACCTGAAAAATTGTTTTCATTACAAGGTGGAAGGCTTTTCACATGCAAATTATCAATATCATTGTGAATGTGGCATTTTTATTAATCCAAACCAGCTTACCTGACCTAAAAGAAAGAAAGATCATCCTTGTTTTATATCAAACATTTTGCTCTGACAATGGCAAGTCGTATTTGATGAAATGTTGCATGGATCACACCATTTTTGCAATTTACTGCAGGAGAGAAGGAAATAACTGATGGACGGCATCAGACCTGGGGATTTTGGGTTTGGATTTGGGGTTTGGATTTTTTTGGGTTTGCTCTTTTTCTCTTTAGGATACCTCTAAACACCAGTCAAGTGATGTCAGTTTACGTAAGCGTTTTAACTTCTCTTCAACATCAAAGAAACTGATCTAGTTTTATAGATGTGAGTATTTTTATCTCTCTATTGTGTGCACTTCCTCTTCAGACAGTGGGAAAATAAGGTCACGTTCCCTACTGAGTCCATCTTTATCTATCGATTTCGTTTTCTTAAAATCCTAACAGAGCTTGAAATTAATACAGTTTAATTTTCGCCTCCCTTTCTTGTCGCTGCTACACCACTCTCAGTATAAAAAAGATGATAAACTCAGTGTCTGTCTTCCCATGGCAAAAATCTCTGAAAAGGCAAAGTCAGGAGGGTTTTGGCTCCTTCTCCAAGGAAGTGAAGGCTCTGCCTTCCATCCTAAGAGATGAGAAGGAAGGATGCTTCTTCACTCAGTTCAACAGGGGACAGACCACAGAAAGTTACAGACTCCTCTGCTGTGGCTAAATTCAGATTCACTGACATTAGGACATGTCTGAATGCCTCTGCTAGGGCTGCATCCCAGGGCCATCTGCTTCTCAGAAAAGAACCAGATTCACATGCCTATGACAAACAATTTGTCCAGTATTTGGGAGTCTTTTAGTAAGACTTTCAGCTCCTCCAGGAGGCAGGTGAATGCACTTGAGTAATGGGATTAGCCCCTGCAAGATCCAGCTGGAAAACATTTACCCAAGGGTAAAGAGAGTCATAGAATCCCTGTGGTTGGAAAGGACCTCTAGGATTAAGTCCAACCTTTATCCCATTTCCCTATCCACTAGACCATAGCCTCAAGTGCTGCATCTACTCGTTTTTTGAACACCTCCAGGGATGATAATAAAGCCAGCTGAGGAGACTGACAGCTCTGGAAGCTGCTTAGTGTTCCTCCTTCCATGAGCAAAGGTGCTGGAGTTGTACTCTTTGATCCCTTGCTCTGCACAGAGACCAGCAAGAGCATTCAGAAGGTGGAGGGCATCCAACCTACTGAATCAGCACCTTTCCTTCCTGCTAATGAACTTCCTGGGGAGGACAAGACACCTCACACCCCCTGGGAGCTGCCTGGCTTCCTCAGGAGGGACTAAGGGCTCCACTGGGGAAAGCACCTGGAGGCAGGTTCCTTGCCAATAAAGAGGCAGTGAAACTTCTTGACCCTGCTTAATCCAGGCTCCCATGTGCCATTCCCGTTCCTCACATCAGGGTACTGTTTAGCTGTATAAAATGGGCTGTAAACTTTGTTCATTTTAGCTGACAGATACAATAAAGGTTATGTGTGGTTTACAGCATTAGGATTTTGATGGAGAAAGGTCCCTCGAGACCTCTTGCTGCATCAGGTCTTATTGTTTGTCACAGCATGGCAAAGGCCTCATGGGTCATCTTCTTTGTCCCTCCTTTGCTTGTTCAGGGGCCACTACCTTTCTCAATGATTCTTCTCACACAGATTAAAAGCATTTAAAATATGCTTTATTTTTGCACTCTCTGTGTGTCTGTGCCTTTCATACCCACATCTTAAATTCATCGCCTCTCTGCCGGTTGTTTGTAAATGTCCCTAGGTGTTTAACTCTCATTCTCTTGAATCCTCTGAGCTATTGTTGGTGAATATGGCTATTACATATTCCTGATATTTCTCAAAGGTCAAAAGAAAATGTAAAAATGCCATTTCTTTTCTCTCCTCCCTTCAAAGCAGCGACAAGCAATATTGTTCTGGTGTGGTTACTTTTGCCTTTATGCTAAGATTTTTTTTTTTTCCCAAGTACACCTTATTGTATTTACTGCAAATGTTCTGGATATCGAATTATTTCCTCAAATTATTAGGAACTAGAAGATATAATAGCTTTTTATTCTGTTTCAGACATATTACTCTACCACAACAGTCTATTTGCGACAGTTTGCTCTCATCTTCCTGCAACTCATCTTACAAATGAGACATAAAATTGAGGCTCTGGATGCTTACGGACCCAATCCTGCAACATTTAGGCACCTGTTTAAGCTGAACCATGTGAGGATTCATGGCGAATTGAATGTGCAGAATGACTAAAACTTGAGGAACTATGGCAATTGCTCCAAAGCAGTCTGCAGTCCTTCAGGATAAGGAGCAGCGCATGCAACTAGGATGCATTCTCTCCTCCTCCCCCAAATCTGGCCAGGATGCTGTAAAGGATGGACTTGGAGTGCATGCAGAGTAAAATGTCCTTCCTCTCCTGCAGTCAGTACCTATTGATATTCATTTCTTTCCATCACTACAGTAAGACTCCTGATCATGCAGAATTTAGTCCTCAGCACTGCAACAAGACCTCTAGGTTTTCATCACAGAGTCACACTTGGTGATGTTATACAGCCTCATTAATTGATTACAAAATAATTCAGCAAGCTGCACTGCTCCTGTGTCGTCTGTATAGCTTGCTGCCTCCTCATTCAAAACTGGCTGTTCTTCAAGGTCCTGGTCCTCGTGTTTGAAGCCTGATCAGCTGAAGAATGACCTTTCTCTCCGACCTACATCTTTCAGAGGAATAAAGCAACAGATGACACCGAGTACAGGATTCACAGAGCTCTTTGTGCAAGCCCCTAGCAGTGGAGCTCTCCAGTGAAGGGCAGCAAGCTTAACTCTCAGTTCACCCTGCCAGGAGGTGATTTTTTTTTTCATTTCAGTTAATAGCAGCATTTCCATTGACTGACGTAGGAGCAGAGTCAAATCCCCGTTGTCTTTTAAGACAAACTACTCCTCAGCAGAAGCAGCATCTCAGCAGAAGCAGCATCTCAGCAGAGAGGACATCCCTGCCCTGTGAGAGTCCCCATCCAGGCACACCACCTCCCACCACACACTGCACGATCCCCCCACGTATTGCTCAGCCTCCATCGGGGCTTCTGCTCTTGCACCTCGCCGCTGTGATTGGCAACTGAAGCAGAAAGATCAGACAAAAGAAGCTGAAACACCACCTGGGATGGAGCTGAAAAAGATGCAGGAGTAGATATCTCCCCCTGTAAGATGGGAAGCCAGCTGCAGGGTGGTGCTCCCGAATGAGAGGGGACTGGTGCTCTGCCCCGCTGCACCTCAGGAACCCCCCACGCCAGCCCCTGCACCAGCAAGGTCACCTCAAAGCCTGTTGCCTCATCCTCAGGCCAGTCACACTGCCGTGGAACTCCAGAACAGGGTGAGCAAAAGGAGTTCAAGAAGAATAAAACAGAAGGGAAATGAGGCTTTTCTCAAATTTATGCAGAAGGTAAATTATGGGGCTACTTATGCCACCTAAAATCGCTTTTTCCCAGGGGCCTGAATACGTTCTATTATAAAAGCTTTATACTGGACTGTAAATTTGTCGTATCTACTACAGTGTAATTGTACCAGACTCACCTGTGTTGTAATTTTTCCCTATAAATGTAACGCTGATTTCTTTGTCTCCCCTTTTCACAAAAGTTCCTGAATCCCCAGGACAGTGTGTTGGCCGTGGCGTGCTCCTTCCACCATTTAATCCCCATAAAGAGAAAAGTCTTCCGCTGAGTATCCCCGCCCAGACTCACACCCTGTGTTGCACACGCTTGTGCACACTTACACCAGTGCACAGCACCTCGGCAGGAGCCCCACAGCACCGCCAGCGGATCACCCCCCCGAGCAACGTACCTTTTTATTGATGCAGAAAGCTGTGAGCAGAAGGGAAAATGGCAGCTTTCCAAGTGGCCCCAGTTAATAGCTCTGTTTTGCTTAATGGTGCCTCCCATTCAGACTAAAGACGCTGTTTTAAATATGTAAGCAATTAGAATCTCTCCCTCTCTCTCTCTCTCTCTCTCCACATCTGTGCTGCTTCTATCTGCTGCAATATAAATCCAGCGTGTCCCTCTCCAGTTCGGCGGTGCTTATATCACCGTACAATCTGATTTTCAGCAACTTTCGGGTCCGGCAGAATTCTGCTTGGATTTGGAGACTCTGTCAGGCTGGCCCTGCCTAACCCCCGGCCTCTCCCCTCCAGGGCTGTCGCTGGACTAACAGGGATACAGGGATAGGACCTCTTGGTCTTTTGGCCGCTCTTTAGTCCAGCCAGTCCCTTTTTCTTTCTTCCCCACTTCCATACACTTTCATTTCCCTTTCTGGTTAGCAACTGCAGCTTTTTCTCTCCAGAAGAGACCCCGTGGGTACGGCTGCAGCCCCAGGAAGGTGCTCACAGGGGTGCGAGTGTGACAGAGACGCATCCAAGCGCCTCAGCAGAGGAGCTTCTTGTGCAGTTTCTGCTTAAATAAATTCTGCCTGCTCAAACTCCAGCCAGATTTAGAGTCGTGGCAGGACCGGTGTGGTTGTGCCGGTCAGTATTTATAGCAGCGTGAAGAATTATTGTCACATAAAATAGGAGTTAATAGTAATACAGGTGCGATTAGTTCTCCATCATCCTTTTTCCAAAGTGTTTTCCATCCCAAAAGATCTGCTTTA
>NW_008614801.1:0-799 GCF_000691845.1 Merops nubicus | reverse complement strand
GTGTTAAAATAAAATCATATTGGGGCAGCACGGTGAGGTGTGATTCTGTTTGGTTTTGTATAGCCACGGGAAAGCAGGGTGATATGTATGTGGTTCTGGTTTCTCGTTTCTCGCCACTTGGCATGTTGTTGTGCTGGCTTGAACCAGTTCTGTTAATAGCCACCTAAGGTTATACAAAGGGGAGTTTGTAAAGCGCATGTGTGAAGTCTGGTGTCATCTAAAGGGTGAGCCGAGGAAGACCACTGACTTCATCCAACGACCCCCAGGTGGGAGCGAAGAAGACCCCAAGAGGCAAAGAGAGCATGTGTCAAAGGAGACCCGCCTATTCTGAGAAAGAGTCAGGACTATGTATCAGCAGAGACAATAAAAGCGGGAGACAGGGACTGTATGGTGCGCGCGTCTTGGTCGAGCAGAGACTCCCACCACACCCAGTGCTGTTTGCTTGCCTTTGTTTGTTTAATAAAGTTTAAATTTAATTGGAATCTGGTTTTGTGCCAAATTATTTCTCACAACTGGGGGCTCTTCCAGGATGATCTTAGCTCCTGAATTCTGACTTGACTTAGGGTGTGTGCCCCACTATTTGGCGGGTCGGGCCAGGACTTAGGCCACCTTGAGCCTGAGCAGCGGCAAGCAAAGAATCGGATCCTTTTTTTTTTTCCTGAGCTCCCTTGCTGGCTGCAGTGGTTTGTTTTGCCTGTAATTTTGTGTGCGCAAAGACCTGAACAAAGACGGCAGAGTCGTAATAAAGACGACGGAGTCATAAGTTTGAAAGGCGTGTACTGTTCGGTTGGGTGGGATT
>NW_008614800.1:509-881 GCF_000691845.1 Merops nubicus | reverse complement strand
CGGTGACCGGTGAATCCCAGGGAAGGCCTGGCGATATTTAGCAAGGAGGACCCAGAATCTCCTCGGGTTCCCCCGCGAGGGCCAAGGGCAAGCCGTCGGAAGCGGAGCCAGAGGCCGCACCACTCTCCGCATCGATCGACACCTCTCCTGTCGAGGCGCGGCTCCTTATCCCGCACCGCTACGCCGAGAATGCGGCATCTCACACCGGACCCCCGCTTCCCGCGCCCCTCCATAGCTCTGAGCGGGAGGGCTTCCCCAGGAGACAAGCCGCCGCGAGAAATGGGGTAGGGACGCACCCGCGCGGCTCTGCGCAGGGCCGCGAGGGGCACTCCCGGTACGGGGCAGGCAGGACGAGGAGGAGTTCGAACGGGG
>NW_008614800.1:0-230 GCF_000691845.1 Merops nubicus | reverse complement strand
CCCCCCGGCTGCCGTTTTCGGGACAGGTCGGGTCCCGGGGCTGCTGGAGGCCGGGAGGGAAGACGTCGGGTCCTGGAAATTATAGTTCGTCCTGGAATACAACTCGGAGAACTCTAAATCATTCGTTACCACCTATATAATTACTCTGCTAATTAGGCTGACACGCCACTTCATCAGGATTAATACGACGTCTCGTCAGGAGCCCTTCCCATGACTCTGATATTCCACCG
>NW_008614799.1:2474-2748 GCF_000691845.1 Merops nubicus | reverse complement strand
GTAAAGCCTCCCAAGGCTTCTTTGATACCCGTGGGTGCTGAGCAGGCACTGAAACCACGGGTGAGTGGGGTGTCCTTTCAACGGGGACAGCACACTGCTCCTCTGCTGCTCGCAGCCCTTGTGCTCAGGGGGACACCCCGACCCCACCTTTGGGCACCCTGGAGCTAGAAGGGCTGTGGCTCAGCTGCCCACGGCCACCCACACCCAGCAGAAGGAGCTGTGGCTGCCCCGCGGCACACCCCCCCCCGCGGGGGGGCGCAGCCACCACGACCCT
>NW_008614799.1:1368-2363 GCF_000691845.1 Merops nubicus | reverse complement strand
GCGACCCAGCCCCACTTCAGGGGGCTCCTAATTTTCCCCAGCTCCTGGCATGGGCTGGAGACCCATGGGGTGGGGCTGCAGGAGGAGCTGGGCACGGATAAAAGCCATGGGAGTCAGCCAGAGTTTTCCAGGGAGCAGCACCAGGTGCCATAAGTGCAGGGACTGCTCATTGCCCTCGGAGGTGCCCACCAGCCCCAACCCCTCCCAGCACCCGCTGGGAGAGCCACTGTTTGCAAAGAGGGTCCTGCAGCCCCATCCTCTGGTTCTTCTCTGTCGACAGAGCTGTCCTTGCCTTGCAGCCTGGAAAAATCCCTGTGGTCACCATCTAGGCAGAGAGTGGTCAAGGATGGATTCAGGGAAGGGCTGAGGGTACAACAGGGCAGATCAGCTCGGCGTGGGTCACATCCCCAGATGCTCAGCTGCCAACACAGGGGTAGGGGGAAGGATGCCAGCAGCACGCCAGACCTGGTTCTGGGCAGCACGAGGAAATTCTAGCCCATAGTTTTATTTGGATAAGGTGAAGCACAGCATCTCTGCTGTGAAAGGCAGCCTGCAGCGGGCCTGACATTTGCTGGGAGGGAGGGAGGGCTGAGTTTTTGGGGAGAGCTGCCAGAGAGCCGTGCTGCTTCCCATCTGCTGTCCCTCCCTCCCAACCGCGGGGCCGCCCCCTCCACCTGCAGCCGTGGGGACTCACCCCGGGCTGCCCCCGGGGAGCTGCTCACCTGGCTGCTCAATACATCATGTAAACACAGTTTTCATCCACTTACCTGCCGAACTTGTGGTCCTGGGGGGCGGCTGCTGGGGTCGGGGCCGCCCCCTCCACCTGCAGCCGTGGGGACTCACCCCGGGCTGCCCCCGGGGAGCTGCTCACCTGGCTGCTCAATACATCATGTAAACACAGTTTTCATCCACTTACCTGCCGAACTTGTGGTCCTGGGGGGCGGCTGCTGGGGTTTTGAGGGACTTCAGCAGAGCCACCTCCCCAGGGCGGCTCC
>NW_008614799.1:0-1154 GCF_000691845.1 Merops nubicus | reverse complement strand
CCGCTTGTCACCATGGTGACTGCTGGCTGTCCCCAGGGGTCCTGGCAGATGGGGGCACAGGATGGGACTCCCCAGCCCCTGGATTCCTGCAGGATCTGGGAAGATCAAATGCCTCAGTGTCAGTCAAAAAGAAATGGCGTTGCCTCTGTTTTGACAGAGCCCTGGGGCTGTGCCACCCAGCTGCCCCCTCTCAGGGGTTGGATGGCTTTGTTTCTCATTCCTAAACTGCCTCACTCTTCACAAAACACCCAGCTTTGGGTTCTGGGCTGGAAAGTCAGGTTTCTGTCAGTGTGGATACCACCAGCAGCAGCACAGGCAGCCCTGGAAGCTCACGTTGGGCAGAGTGGCTATAGTGAGGGATGGTCCTAGAATCAGAGAATCACACAGGTTGGAAAAGCCCTTTAAGATCACCAAGTCCAACCATCAACCCAGCACTGCTGTGATCACTAAACCATGTTGTCAAGTGCCACATTTATATGGGTTTTTTGAACCCAGGGATGGTGCCCCCACCCCCCCCCGGGGCAGCCTGGGCCAATGCCTCACCGCTCTGCCAGTGAAGAATTTCTTCCTAATATTCAACCTAACCCCCCCCTGGTGCAACTTAAGCCCATTTCCTCCCATCCTATTCCTAGTTACTTGGGAGAAGAGACCATTTTACCATGCGTAAATCAAGAGGTAATGAGGATAAAAGAGATGGGAACTCATCCCCCTCACAGGCAGGCTGCAGACACATCTCTGGAGTCCTGGGTGCTGGGTTCCAGCCACGCAGCACAACCCACTGCAGGCAACGGGCACTGGGTCCCACAAAGGGAAGAGGAAAGGTGTGGGCAGGAGGGTGCCACCCGGAGCAGAAGGATGCTTTACTTTGAGAGGTCAACGGGGATGCTGTGAGAGGGTTAAGTCTGAGGGTCACAGGGCTTAAGCACGGGGTGTTTTTCATGCTTTTGGTAGCCGAGCAGTGCTCGCACACCCTTCTCCCCCTGAGCATCCTGGTGGTGGGAGCTGGACTGAGCAGCAGCAGCAGCGAGTGACCCCATCGATGGTGCCCGGCGGGCAAATCCCCGGCTCGGGGCCCGCTGCAGGTGCCGGGAGGGAGGAGGAGGAGGCTCCTCCGAGACCCCTCGCCCGGCGCTCCAGGGGTGCTGCCAGGACCA
>NW_008614798.1:0-204 GCF_000691845.1 Merops nubicus | reverse complement strand
GCTCTATTTACCCCAAACCAGGACATGGAGCTTCTGAGAAAAGTCTAGGAATGTGAAATTTGAGAATGTTTATATTTGAACTTAACTCTAATTGGCCAAAGTCACACTGTAATCACTATAAATGATGATGCTGGTGGGCAGCTTCCTCTTGTTCGCCGCGGGACCTCTCCAGCCACTGCTCCGGGAGACCGCTCCAGCTGCACC
>NW_008614797.1:0-1768 GCF_000691845.1 Merops nubicus | reverse complement strand
TATAACCCCGCAAGGGAAAATAGTAATTCCTTTTTATATGATATGGTCAGTGGTCCGAGAGGAGCATAGAAAAGGACATTGGGGAGCAGAAGCATTATATAAAGATCTCACTAAAGACATAATAGCACGAAACCTGTACACTACTGTTAGACAGGTAACCCAACAATGTGATCTTTGTCTCCATTCCTTTTATACTGTTCGATATCAGATTAGAAGATTCCATAATTTTCTATAATAGTTCTATCCCAGATCTGGCAGATGGCGCTATAGGATTATTGTTTTGTTGTCACAAAAGTCAGAACAAATCTCCTGTTCCACACAAGCGGTTACATACATACCGACCCCAACAGGAGAGTAGTGCCACTGAGCGGGAGAAGGAGATGTAGCATGGTGCTCAGGCCGAGGGGGTGGTAGGTGCAGCACCTTCAGGGTGTTCCCTGCAAACCAAGATGCACTCCGAGCCTTCTTGTCCCCATTCGCACAGTGCATGGAAAAGTACTGGCGGCAACATTGGCTCTTGCGTGGCCAGCACATGAACAGATGTTTACCAGTTCATGCATTCCTTTGCAATCAGCGGTTCTCTGGACTGCCTTACTCCCATTATCTTCAAGGCTATGTTCCCACCAGCTATCTTTACAATAATTTCTCACTCTCTTTATCTACTGTATCAGCCATGGATCAATTATCTTTTATCCCTTACACAGCCCTCTAATTAGGTCGATTTAGCTATGGTTATGCAGTATACAATGTAAAAAAATATATATCTTATAAAGCTAGTATAATTTCATACTATTAGGAAAATTCATACAATTTGATACTATAAAGACTGATTGGTACAATAGTTACTCAATGACATTTTCCTAACATCAGCCCTTAACTGTGCCTTGAGTGTCTATATGAGGGAAATGTGTACTAAAAATTGGGAAAGAATTAATATATACCTGGAGAGAGGCTTAACATTTCTCATTTTTGAGTTTTCAGTCAATGTGTTTTGAAGCTAGTGCAGAGTTTAAAAATGCTTTGCACATCAGGGAGAAAAACTTCTTTCAGGGAAAAAAAAAACCCTTTTGTAAGCCAGCTAATAGACAGCCCTACCAGAGGGCATGCCATATTGGACCTGATGGTCATCAGCGCAAGTGAGCTAATCAGTGATGTCAAGATTGGAGGCAGCCTGGGCTTCAGTGATTGCACACTGGTGGAGTTCTTAGTCCTGAGGGATATGGATCGTGGAAAGAGATGTCAGGACCCTGAATTTTAGGAAAGCAAACTTCCAGCTCTTTATGGAGTTAGTCAATAGGACTCCCTGGGAAACTCATCAGGGACAAGGAAACAAAACAGAGGCGGCAGATCTTCAAGGATGCTTCCCACAGAGCACAAGAGCTCTCAATCCCTGCATTTAAGAAATCAGGCAAGAAAGGCAAGAGACAGGCATGGATGAGCCAAGACTTGCTGGTCTAACTAAAGGGCAAGAAGTTGCAAAGCCATTATCCACCATATTTGGGAAGTCATGACAGTCCTGTGAAGTTTCCATTGACTGGAAAAGGGGAAATATAACTGTCATTTTTTAAAAAAAGGAAGATCTGGGCAACCACAGGCTAGTCAATCTCACCTCTGTGCCTGGCAATATCATAGAGAAGATCCTCCTGGAAAATATGCTAGGGCACATGGAAAATAAGGAAGTGATTGGTGACAGCCAACATGGCTTCACTAAGGGTAAATCGTGCCAGAGGAAATTTGGTGGTCTTCTACAACAGGGTTACAGCGTTGG
>NW_008614796.1:9095-9478 GCF_000691845.1 Merops nubicus | reverse complement strand
GGGAGCCCTGCGGCCCGCGCTGGGCCCCGGCGAGGGAGGGGGAAGCCGCCGGCAGCCGCCGGTCCCTGGAAGGAGCCTCTGTGGCACCCTCATCTCCTCACCGGGCCGGGCTGAGCTGGCCTCTCGGGGCGCCTTGAAGAAGGAAGGGGGTTTGGCCGTAGAGAAGCGGGACGGGGTGGTCCTGGGGGCGCTTGGGTCCGGGCAGGAGCCCTGCCTGCATGGGAAGTGGCCGAAGAGCCTCGGAGGCGTCTCCTCCTTCTGTCAGGGAGATGAGCGTGGAGCGTTCGCGATGGTGGAAAGTCGCTGTGTGAAATCTGCAGCTGCCGCGGATGAGTTAACCTTAGACTCGGGTTACCGAGCGTGGGGACTGTGCGGCCTGCGAG
>NW_008614796.1:0-9080 GCF_000691845.1 Merops nubicus | reverse complement strand
CTGGCGCCGCGTTTGATGCGTGCACTGGTCCTTTTCAGCGTTGCTCAGATGGCTCCCGCAAAGAAGGGCGGCGAGAAGAAGAAGGGACGCTCTGCCATCAACGAGGTGGTGACTAGGGAATACACCATCAACATTCACAAGCGCATCCATGGCGTGTAAGTGCTCCTCTGCTGTCGGTGACACCGGCCTCGTGGCAGGGGGCCGCTCGGGGGCCTTTGGGGGCGGGCTCGGTGGGCTCTGAACGGCAGAGGAGGTCAGTCCATACCGGCTCCGGGGCTGACTTAACCCCTCTGCCGCAGATGTGCCCCGAGGAGGCAGCTCTGTCCCTGTGCACACCTACACTTGCCATGTGGCCTCCAGGAACAAGTCGGGTTTTATTTTATAGGGGGTTTTTTTGTACGTGTTCCTGCACTTAATTTGGAGTTAGGTCTGTTTTCCTCTGCCCATAGGACTGTTACAAAACCGTGGGTGAGTCTGGGGGGCAGTGGGGCCTTTAAAAGGCTGTGAGATGTTCTGGCTTTGCCTGTTGATTGTGGCAGCACAGTCTGGTTTTGATGCTGATGATCCTGCCATCCACTTTTCTTTTTTGGGTTATCCTCTCTTCTTTTGGGGCATGAAGCACTAGGGGTGAAATACTTTGTTTAATGCTTGTCCTGCTTGTCATCACTCACCCACGCCCGATTTCTAGCACTAAATAACCAGAGCAGTGTGCAGGTAGCACTAAACAGAACCTGCTGTGGGACCTCAGCCACTGTTGTCATGCCACAGTGTGGGTATGACAGACAGGGCAGAAGCACTCGTGTTGTGGCTGTAACTGCTGGTGTGACAGCCCGTTTGTGCAGAATCTGTCCCTAATGGGCACGTGGGAAGCTACACTGGTAAAAACCCAGTCCTCTTACTGCTGCAGAACTGTTGGCACACTGCTTTTCTCATAGGCCTTATCCAGCTGTGTGTGAAAGCTCCAATCTCTGCAGCAGTACTGCAGTAGCTTTTAATGCCAACTTGTTTGAATGAGTCTTGAGATCTGGGAGATGTCACAGTTGCAAATTTTTACTGGAATTCTTCTACATAAGCATATGAGGTTTCTGCTGAGCAGAGACATGAAGGTCAGCAGCTGCCTACCGGAGCAGGTCTGGTCATACCGCGATGCAGCCATTGCACTGCTGCTGAACAGTTCCTGGGTTTGTGCGTTGAGAGGATGTCAGCGGGTGAATGCTGTGCCAGGTGCCCAGTGCTGCCAGTTCCCTGGGGTTAAAGAAGTGACGCTGGTGTCTGTCCCAGGGGCTTCAAGAAGCGAGCGCCGCGTGCGCTGAAGGAGATCCGTAAATTCGCCATGAAGGAGATGGGCACTCCCGACGTCCGCATCGACACCAGGCTCAACAAGGCCGTCTGGGCCAAGGGAATAAGGTGGGTCCGTGCAGCTCTCCTTGCTGGGGG
The DNA here is from genome assembly GCF_000691845.1 of Merops nubicus. Lineage (NCBI taxonomy): Eukaryota > Metazoa > Chordata > Aves > Coraciiformes > Meropidae > Merops > Merops nubicus. Next base: position 7,643 of record NW_008614796.1, on the reverse strand, counting down.
AGGGAGCCTCAGAGCTGAGCTTCCCATCGCCTCTCTTCTGGTCACCTCCCTCAGCACCTCTGTGGCAAAGCTTCAGTACGCTCTGGAACTGGAAGGACTTCCTTCTACCTCTAATAAAAATAGGCAAAGAAAGGGCTTGGCTGTTGTAAGGCTGTGGTACCCTTGCTGCAGCAGGTTGTAGAAACGTGACTCTTTAGTGATACCTACAGTGTTGGGCTGGCACCAGGGATTTACCTGTCGTGTCTGAACAGGCCCAGGGTTCAAAGCGTGCTGAACTGATCAGTGCTATGGCAGGAGATGGAGGTGTGGTTTAAATAGGGCCATTAATCTTGTCTGGAAAGTACAAATGATAAGTAGTTTGAGGGCCAAAAAAATCACAGATTGTGTTAAGCCACTGCTATGGAGGCAGCTGATTTGCTGTTGTGTGAAGATGGTCCAAAAGGACTCCTGTGAGGAGTGGGACATCTTAAACCATAATAAAAGGGTAATTGGTAGGGATTAGTACTGGGAGTGATAACACTGGATATACATGAACCCTGGCTTTAAACCATGTTTTTTGGGAATTACATTCCTAAATCAAATCTAGCCTATGACCTATTTACAATCCTTTACCTGGAGTTGTGTGCTTAGGCCAACCCTTCCTCCAAGAACAAAGTAGGAAGACGGGACTAAATTACTGGTTCTTCTGGGCAGGGGTTCTCTCTTTCCTCTTGAGGTGTTCTAGGTTATATGCAATGAAGAAATAGCAGCTGAGACAGGTGACAGCATCACTTCAGAGCTTAATAGTGAGGCTGCCAGCCAAGACTTCTTTATATTAACTGGTAGAAGTACAGTCTGGAGCAAGAAGTCATTTCTTTTTTACAGTGCGAGTTCAAATGCAGTTTTCATTTTTTAGAATAGATAATGTATGCAAAGTAAAATATCTTCTCCTGGAAGGATCAGGAGAGGCTAAAAACACCATGTCAGCTAGTATGGTAGTCAGTGGTCTAAGTGAAGTAGTGAAAAATATTTTTGACTGGTTTCAAAAGGGAGTAAATTGTTCCCATGTCTTAATTACTCCATTCACCTTATTAGATATGCTCTTGAGAACATACATCAAGGTGGAAGTTCCTTCACATATCCTGTGGAGCAAAGTACTCTGAGCAGGAGTTTCCCAAAACCCTGAGTTCATTTGAGTTGGGAAAGTTACTTGAAAAGTGGCGTGGACAAGTGATTTTGTGCCTTCCCTCAGCAGCGTATTTTGGGCAGTATTAGGGGAGGATGCTAAGCTGTGACTTGCCTGTTACAGAGTCACCTGAGTGACTTAGTTGTGGTTCCACGGGCTTTGTGAGGAAGAAATGTTTATCAATAGCCCATGAATGAGGTCTTGGTTCGGGTCTAAAGCTCACTAGAATTCCCATATGACTTCTTATGTACAGATTGGGCAGTGCTCGAGTCGTGACAGGGGCCTCAGGCTGTCAGGACAGATGGTTGGCTGGTTTTCCTCACTGTTTTCCATGCTAGTTAGAAGTGCTTCCTGGTGACAGCTGATTGCTGGTCATAGGCACACTGTGCTTCACCAGCATCTTCATAGTGCATTTCCTGGAGTGGTGATGCACTCCTGACTTTATGCTCCCACTGGATTATGGATTCAGTTTATTTAAGGCTCTGTTAGATCATACTTGCTCACCTTAACAGAACTAAAACACAAAACAAAGAGCTCCTTTAAGGCAAACAGTACAAAAGGCACAGGATTTTGCTCTTCTTACAGTGCTGAGTTAGAAACAGAATTGACTCATCCTGTCAATGTCAAGTATTTCCACAAATAAGGAAAGCTTCAGAATTTGAGGGGAGGTAGTAATCATGGGGTAAAGAACTTTTCTATTAACTAGCAGGTTTCAGTACCTGTTTTACCAAAAGGACTCTGTTGTCTCCATGTCAGGAACGTTCCTTACCGAATCCGCGTGCGCTTGTCCAGGAAGCGCAACGAGGATGAAGATTCACCCAACAAACTCTACACGCTGGTTACCTACGTGCCAGTCACAACCTTCAAAGGTGAGCTTCCATCTTGTCTCTCTTCCATGCTGCTTCTCTGAACAAGTAGCAAAGTGGGACAGCTGCTGCAATGCAAAATTGAGATGAAAAGCATGCTGAAGAGGTCAGGCTGCTGCCCTAAAAAAAGTAAATACAGCATTAACTGAAAGAATCATGTGAATTTTGAGAGAATAAGAACCACTGGCCATAATCATTATGGCATTTTTAAGGTTTGTTTTCCCATATAAAGTACATCTTCTGATGTCCAATGGCCAAGCAGGCTGAGCCTTTTCTGCTTACCATCTGAGAAGTGTCTTATTTGTAGAATTGATGTAACATGAAGTTTTTGTTCTAATATTTGGTACGTGCCTATCTAGTTTCCTCTTCCATAAGATCAGCAAACTAGCTTAGAAATTGTAGGTACACTTCCTTGTGAGGACTTCCATATTTCATAAAGGAAATTGTGCCAGTAATAGGTGGTGATACAGTTTCTTGTTTTGCAGGTCTACAGACAGTCAATGTGGATGAAAATTAAACTAATTTTCATTACAATAAAAAGATAAAAAGAAAATTTACTCCTAAGTCTTTTTTATTGTCCAGTCTCTTCAAGTTCTTGTACATGAAGCATTGAGTTGAACAGGTGACATCTTAAAATATCTTGCTTTCTTTGGACTTGTACATAATGATGTGATTTTCTTAATTAAAGATACCATAGACTTCTCTTACATGTGAGTGGAATATGGAGATGTGGATGTTCCTATGTGGGTGGCAAAGTGCTGGTGGGTTTGTTTTGTTCCTATGGAAATAGAAAGCTGCTACACAGGTTTTTCAAGTTAAGGCCATTTGTTTAACAAACAGACCAACCAAACCAACAAATAACACTGCCAAAATCCCAATACTCCCCCCCCACCAAACTGTTAGAGCAATACTTGATATATTGAATCTCTTGTGGATAAAGTAAACTCCCTGTGTTTGCTCCCCTGCTGGTCTCCTAGGCAGAATCAGTAGCCACCTCCCAGGCAGGTGTATGTACTACACTGAAATGTGGGGGTCTGCCCAGTGACTAAATTGTGAGCGAGCTAGCTCAGGGAATTTGTTAGGGACTAAAGGCACATACCTTCCAAATATCAATAAATACCATCAATGCAAATCTAGTACAAAAAGGGTTTATTGAAAAGTGCTTATTTTCACAGACCAACATGAGAAGCACAGTCCATGTACACTTAACATTTCAGCAAGACATACAAATTGGAATACAATCAAATATATTAAAATAGTTTCAATTACCAGCATTGAAACAGTTTTCAGTATTATTAGTGCAAAAAAGGCAACCCAAACAAACTGCAGACAGTAGCTGAGAAGTGTTTCCCCCTGTTTAAAACAAACACAAAAGGACAACTGGAGCCAGCCTCTGCTGTCCCAGTACGGAAGAGAGTTTTGGTGTCTTCACACTGTAGACAGATGTTTCCTTTTACATTCAAAACAAGAACATAATTAATAAATCAATGGCACAAAACAGACCTACACACCCTTTTGCTTTTAAAGCTCTTAAACTGGGCACCACAGGCGAGCGAAGTGTTCATCAGTGAGTCCCCTGCTCACTGAAAGCCTTTTGCAGTTTGTGCTTTGGCATCGTTTCAGTGCAGTTTTGACAGGTTTGCTACCACTGTGTGTTTAGTTTTGCATGTTCACCCCGGGACTGGCAGCTTATTCCATTTGTTTTGAGACTATATTGATTTAACTTTGCGTTTTCAAGTTTTGGCTTCAGTTCCAAGGGTTTTTCAAAGAAGTTAACTAAGGACTGTTCAGTCAAAAGGGATGCTAAAATGTGTTCAAAAGAGACGCTCCAGTCCCCTTCAGTCACGGGTGAGGGTTGTGAGTCTTTGTGAGGGCTCTTCACAGTGTCAGTAAAAACAGCATCCTGGTCTGAGGCAGAGGCCTCGGGCTGCAGCTCCTCGGTGAACTCGTCTGACCCGCTCCCCAGGCTGATGCTTCTTTGTCCCACTTCTCCGATCTGAAGTAACAGTGTGGTCACAGTGGCAATGGCTTGATACAGATCATTCTCCTCTGGATCTTCGTGAAACATGCTGTACAAGGTTTTGCAGAACTGGATGAACTCCCTCTGTAAAGGATGAAAAACCAAGATCAAAGCACTGAAGGGCCACGCTATGGGTGAGTGCAGGAGTTGGGCAAAGGCAGAGCACTGCAGAGGCAGGCAGGACTCTCACTACCTTCATATGCTCATTTATATCCTGCCCCTACTGATGCTAGGAAACCCTGGTGCTGCAAATCAAAAAAGGAACAGAGCAGAAATGTATTTTGCTGCATTGATGGTTCTCATGCTTCTAGGATCTCCCAGATGATCAAAGGCCAACTGACAGACAAGGCAAAGGATACTGTCTGTTCTTGATGGCTGTCAGAGTGACATACAACCAAAGTAGCCATCCACAACCTCCTTACTGCTGTTTTGCTCTCAAATTTCCCCAGATCTTCTACTAACAAAATTAAGATACCTCCCCTGCCCAAACCCTTTGTCTCCTTCCTTCCCTTGCTCACCTATCACAGATGAGTTCAGCCTAGAAAGGATGTTTCTGCATCCTGTGGTGAAATTTGTGAGCCCTCAAGTTCCATAGGGTCATGGCTAATTCAGGATGGAATGGACAGCAAGAAGTTCAGTCAAGTGTTGCTTTTATGAGAGACCACGTGGCCCTGCTGAGCTGACAGGTCAGGTGCATGCCACCCATCTACAAATGTATTCAGCAACACGGGCACAGAAGGGGTTCTGGGTGCACTCCTGTCTTTCTTTGCATGTCTGTACATTTGTTTTGCTAGTACAAGGCCCTTACTTCCTCCAGTAGATTTCCTTGGGCCAACAACATCAAGAAAGCTCTGCTGGGATGAGGGAGGAGATGGCAATGTGACGAGAGCTTTCAGCTGTCTTACTTCATGCAGTTCTAGCCAGCGTTCTGTTAAGACAGGGCAAGTCCCCACTGGTGACAGACTAAGAAACAAGTCACCAGTGTGGTGGAGGTCAGTGACAGCAGAACAGCAACATGCATTTTTTTTAAATTCTTTGGGCTTAGGAGGAGGACTTTTTCCAGCCTGCACGAGACTCTTCTCCAGCCTGTTACGCTGCAGGTGAGAGTGAGTCTGAAATTCTTGCTGTTCACCAGCCACTCTTGAGGAGAGGGAGCTGCTAGAAAAGCAACTGAGAGTTTTTCAACACCTGCTCCCTGGGTCAGAGGAGCCCAGTCCTCCATACCTAAAGGACTGATTCCAGGTTCAGGCTGGAGTCACTTCCTCAGCAAGAGCTAAACTGTTGTATTCAGTCATTTCATTTTTGACTACTCTCCACTTCAAAGCCAGACTACAGCCTCTAAGGTACATACCTGGCTCATTTTTGGCAATTCTTTTTCAGTTTTAGTATCCTTTTCTTTGGCTAGATCCTTCAGCATCTGCTTCAACTGCTTTTGGTAATCTACTGCATCACCTTTTTTGGTGCAGACAAAAAACCGAGTATTAGTTTTCAAGTCACATTTCAAAATAAACTCCAGAGATGGTAAAGGAGGGTTAACAAGCGGGAAGCTGGTTGTCGTGTATGCACTGGAGAAGCATTCTGGACGTACCATTTGATTTTCCAATGACTAGTGGTCTTGAAGTTGACAGCAAAGGATTCTTTAATGGCGACTGGCTGTCTCGTTCATTTTCTGTGAGAGCTACCCAAAAAGCAGTGACAAATGCAATAATGAGTCATCCTTCAAATGCTGCCTAATGGTTATTTATGCTTTTAAAATTTAGAAATTTGAAGAAAGCAAAGTAATTGGGAAAAGATGTTTTTAAACAGTTCTTCATTAAAATTATGTTAATGTAAGTAAGACTAGTGCTGCAGTGAGAGAGTCGGAAGTTTGCCAAGAACTCCACATTTAATTAAAAACTTAGCACAGAGACACTACCACAGAATTTTGTTACATAATGGAAACTGATCAAGAGGTGATTAGGAGATTTCTACTGCACAACCAGTACAAGCCATCCAACAGATGTTATTTCACTTTGTATTTTGTCTAGAAGTAACCATATAATTGGCTGCAAAAGATCTCTGAACATGGCAGCTGTGAGCCTTGATGTTGTAGATCTATGAATTTCATCCAAAAAGGTTTTGACTGGAATAACTTTTATAATATGGTGAGCATAATTACTTGCTGAAAGAAGCCACATAAGGTGGCTCACTAAGCAACGTTTTCCAAAAAGCTTTAAGCAAGACATTTTTGGGGAAACTGAGGTATTAATTCCCTTTCAGATTTCTTACCTGGTGGGATATGCAGTTTATATAGTAACTTTATCTTTTCATTCATTTCTCCATTATACATAACATCTGCAAGGGAAAAAAAAAATGAACAAGAAGGAAGTGGACCAGAGCATTTACTCCCACAGTTTAAAATAAATCGGGTATCTCTCTGTGCACAAAAGGTAATTGTTCACATGGACAATACATGAAGACATATGGCCATTATATTACATGGAAATATACATGAAGACATATGGCCATTATATTACATGGAAATATTTTAAGTTGTGCCTGTCTTTGTGGAACAGCAGGTGAGAGCCATCTGGCTTGGTCTTTGTTCTGGTAAGACAGCCTGGGAGTACCTTACCCTTCAGTGTTGTTTCAAATGGCAAGGAGGAGGGCAGGGAAGACAGCAATGGCTATCTGCTGCCACAGACGAGCAGGAAGGGCAGAGGGGAGAGACACAAAACTCCCTCTGAGGCCATCATATCCTCAACTTTTCTCCCCTTCAGCCCTTACTGCTCTTCTATAGAATAGGCCCAAAGGAGAGAACTACTTCACATGTAATATAATTCATATTGTGAATGACCATTAGAAATGAGATTCTAAACTTTTGAATGCGCTGACTGTGAAGAACTTTTTAATTTAAAGTTGTATCCCTCTAAGACTCAAAATCAAGCAACAATATAATGCAGGGTACCTTGGCTCGCATTTAAAAAAAAATCTAAAAATCTTAAGTGGTGAGAATTGCCACTGAAAAGCCTGAGGGGTGAGATTTACTTGTTTTCACTGAAGCTTTCAATGTTGACTCTGTTTTTGTCTTGTGGGGTCAGGCAGCAGTTGAGATGTGGCACTTTCTTCTTCAGCCAGATTTTGGGATGGGCAGCCTCATCTCGTTAGAACAGCTGGTGGCCTCAAGACCAACCCTAGTGCAGCTCTCAGTCCCTGCTGGCCAGAGTTTTTTTGTTCTATTTATTGTTAACACAGAAGGCAAGCAGCAGTTGGTTGTCTCAGATTAAGCCTTCTCGAAGCTGTTACGAAGAGCTACACTGAGATTTCAAAGGCATACTGAGAGCAGCAATCTGGTGCAGAGGATTTCCCAGCATTCCGTGCACACTCAAGTATAATTTTAATTCATAAAATATTTTCAGCAAAGTTACTATTGTCCGAGAAAAAATATTTTAATACGATATTCAATTCCTTAGGTTGTCTTTTAAATCTAATCGACTTCAGGTGATTGGAACACCAAAACTCAGTAAAGGTCATGGGGTTGTAATTACCCCAGCTGAAGAAAACCATCTGCCCACAACCCCCCTCTGCCAGCTGCACGGAATTTTAACCCCCG
>NW_008614795.1:0-37513 GCF_000691845.1 Merops nubicus | reverse complement strand
GAGAGCGATGCGGTGCTCGGTCCTCCACCGAGGGGAGCGCGCAGCTCTGGGGCCCCTTCCCCATGCACTCCCCACGTCCCGGCATTCGCCGACCACCGTCGGGGCACCGTCGGGCCGGTCCGTGCCCAGGGAGCCAGGATCAGAGGTTATCCCGAGGTGGCACCAGCGTTACCTTCACCTTCCTCACGCTCTGCTTTGGGACACACCGGCCCCGGCTCCGCAGCATCCCGCGACCTGTGGAGCCATAAGCGATAAGCAGACAGAGCATTCACTGCCACGGTAACACCTTACACTTCTCGTGGTGAGGAAGAGCTTTTTCCACCCCCCTTGAAAACAGGTCTTTGTTCCCTTCAAACTTGCCTCATACTTCGTTGGCTTCCACACAGACAACTCGTACCTTGCACCTTTGATGTGGAGAGTGATGTGCTCAGCCTCACAGGAGATTATTGGTTCGGGTGTCTTCTCTCAAACTAATCATTTCCTAGCTACCTAGCCATGAAGGATCCTCAAACTCCATTTTCAACAAGGTAAAACCAGGTGCTTTATCCCCCAGCCAAGCTTCTCTCAGCACCCTGAAGCCATCTCACACACTAGAAAATGCACCTGACAGAAATACCTTAAAAACCCACAAACGATTGTATTTACATGTCACTTTTGGCCCTGGTGTCCCTTCAGCTTTACATCTTCATCTTCTAAATGGAAAGCGAGTCCTCCTCAACATTTTAAATCACTTCTTTTAATCAGTCTTGTACTTGGAACACACCATTTTATACCAAAGTTTTCAGAAAAACTACTATTTAATGGAACTCTTTTTGCACTGTTGCTACCTAACTAAAAAAACCCTCCACTTCAAAAAAAACAAAACACAAAACATGTTTCCCTCAGATGTAAGCAGTGGTGTCCCTCTTATACACATGTTTTAGGAGCAGATTTTTCCACTGCAGCATTTTCTTCTTCCACTTCGTTTCTGCCTTGTTCTTTTATTTCCATTTCCCCACTTCTACAGCATGAGACACCCACCCATCTATCAAACATCCAGACGAGCCACTTGAAATACCCCAGCTTCTGAGTGCTGCTTTTATCTTGGGGTGACAGACACTACTTAATTAAGCTTTGTTGTAGGACCACAAGTTAGCTGTTTACTTCTACAGTTTAAGGTGACCTGACAAACTACTTTTTTAGGACTGCAGAGAAGGGAATATCCAAATCACACCCATAAGTTAGTGAAAATGCCTATTCTGGTTTTCTCTCAATTCAGAGATGTGTTTTTCCCTTCGCAATCAGAAAGAAATAGGACAGGCATGGGATCATCTGCAGGGTCTCTCCCAACTATCTAGAAGTAGGAATAGTGCAAATTTACACACAGAATTCATCAGTCAACAGAAGGGCAAGCACGAAGAGTCAGTACTTCAAAACTGAGTACTAAAAGGCAGAAAACATCTTAAAAGATTCCCACTACCTTTCATTTTCTTGACATCTGCATGTGCAAGACATCCACCACCCAGCACCTTTTTATCTCAATATTGTTACCTTCCAATCACAGGGGAGCTGTGCAGCTGCCTGCCCAGACACACATTCCTACCTCCAGTCCCATGGAATCTGCAGCTGTCTAGAGAATAGAAATATTTGGAAGCTGCCCAAAAATGCACGACAATGCAAGTGTTGTGTAGCTCAGAGAGAGAAGTAAAAATCCAAGCAGCTAGCTTGTCAAAGGAACTCAAAGCAAATCCTCCTTTGGGAATTTCACCTCCAGAAGCTCTTAAAGTACAGGGAGGTGAAGCAACCTGGTATTTGGTGGAAATACACTAAAAGCCTTTTTTCCTGACTTGAACTCATCTTACTGACTACTAAGAGAGCTTTCTGAAATGCAGGCTACACCCTGCATCCTACACAGCATGTTGAGCTGTAGCTAAATAAATTCACCTCCAGCCATGAAATAGGATGTACTGGCATAACCTTATAAAAATACTCAACAAGAAGTTTTTACTTTGCCTTTGCAGCTGGCTGGGGAACTGTGCTGAGGCACAGTTCTCATTTCCATGCATTTTTAAGGCTTTTAAGTGATTATTATGAGCTGACACCCTCACCTCCAGCCATGAAATAGGATGTACTGGCATAACCTTATAAAAATACTCAACAAGAAGTTTTTTACTTTGCCTTTGCAGCTGGCTGAGGAACTGTGCTGAGGCACAATTCTCATTTCCATGCATTTTTAAGGCCTTTAAGTGATTATTATGAACTGACACCCCTTCATATCACAGACAACACTTGCTTGCCTAGGACCATGTTACTCTCCTGATAGTGCCAGATGAAGGAGACAGCTTTTAACAGATATGAAGACACTAAATGGAAAAAGTACATGAGGAAAAGTTCTGGTTTCACTGTCTTGCTCTCCTGATGTGCTTGAAGGCTCTGGCTTCACCAGGGAGAAGAGACTGGACTGACCCTGAAAAACTGTTCCACATCACAGCTTCACAGCACATACATGCAAGGAGGAGAAGACCTGCACCACCCATAGTTTCCATTACCTAGCCAAGAGAATCAGAGCTCCCTTTACAACATTCACTATAAGGCTCTAAGATAATTAGAACAAGATCCTCTGACTCCAGGTGCCAACTGCCAGCATAACCAAGCATCCCCACTACCCACAAGAGGTCACTGCTGTTCCAGGCACTAGTATTCTTCCCATCACCATTGTCCTGTTCAAACAGGCACTTCAACATCCGTCTACCTCTGACTAGGGCAGATACTTCTAATACCAGATGTACCTTGGTCACCTTTTGCCATCCCTGCCTCATGCCCATAGCTTAGACAGTAGTTTCAAGTAGAAGCCAGGGTAGAAGTTGTGCCGAGTATCATAACACCCAGAAAAACAAGTAGATATTTTCTGGTTACTTCAGTACACAATAATTAAAAAAAAGCAATAACAAACCAGCCATTAGAGGCTTAGTTTGGGCAAAACTTCTTTAATGTTTTCATACCTCAAATCACCATGCAGTCCCTCTCAAGGAAGTGAGCACAAGTGTTAATTGCACTCATTAGCTCCTCAGGACTCAGCCTGGCAGCAGTACAACACCCCACTCCCACCCCTCAGAGCAATGCACCATTAAATACACCATGCATTACCTTCCAGTGCCACAGGCCTTCTGCTGAGCCTGGCAATGCCCATGCAAGACACTGGACACAGGAAAACATCAAGCCAAGACTTCACAAACCTGATTCTCTGGAAGCAAGCCTAACTCTGGAATCACAATAAAAAAAAGCTAGCCAGTGGTTTTACCAGCACCTGAGCTCTTTCTTTCCAGAAAAGTGAAAACATTTTTCTAAGTCATCACCTGATCCTTAGGTTCACTGCATCAGCTGAAAGGAAGCCAGGGAAGCATTGTTAAGAGAAGGCTTCTGAAAGGAGAAAATGCTCATGTTTGTCTTTTGTTGCTTTTTCCAGCATGTGACCAAGAAAAAAATAGCTACATTTCTAGCAGTCCTGATGCAGATTAAGGACCTAATCCTTGACTTCATTAACCCCATCTCTTCCAGTTGGAACAGACACTACTACAGACAGCTTTCAACACAGCATTAATGAAAGACATCCAGGGCTGCTCAAGAACTTCCAAAACTATCACAGACAGCCTTCATAACCATTTCTCAGTAGCTGCTCCCCCAAGACAACTTACAGGTTTAGAAGAATCAAGAAAAAACCACAAGGAAATGTGTTCTCTACATATCTACTAAGAAGGCTAAAGCAACAGGGTGGTCAGTGAATAGGTGCAGACACTCTGGCTACCTCATGTGGCTTGTTCTCACCAAAGAAGTAGTTTTCAGCGATTTTGAAGGTTTTACTTGGCAAACACTGGGGTACAGACAGCTCTGTAACAAGTACAACTAGGCACTACCAAGGCAGCTAGGAGGAATCTGGTATTTGCATGCAAAGAGTGATGCTGAAGTCTGGCACAGTGGGACACCATGCTCCATACACAGAACAGACTTTCTGGAAGCAGAACTGCAATGCACATGGACATAGAGCCCAGCTGGAGCTGTAAAGGACACCTCCTGTGCTCCTTGACACAAGGTTTCCCTTGGGTGGGAATCCACAAAGTAAAGTTACATAGTTTTGTCATTAAATTCCTTCTAGGTCCTCTGGAGTTAAATGCTGTATGAATTCCTACTTTATCTTGATTGTGCAAGACCAAACACTGACTTTCTCTGCTGCTACTAGATTAATACCCACCATTCTCCTGCTTCCCAGCCCTCTGGTGTTCAGCAACACTCCAAGGCAAGCAGGTCTGCTTTCAACATCAGAGTACCATCTTTGGCATGGTAGCTGTTGTCCCAACCTGGCTCCTCAATATTCTCAAGAGGCTGAAAAGCACCATCCCCTTATCTTCTTCAACCAGACCAACGTGAGAGGCAGCTGTTGGAGCAACAAATCTTCAGCTGCTGGCAGGCTCAGCATCGGGATGGCCCCGAGGCAACTGTGAGAGGGTGAGAACCTGCTGGATCAGGAGGAGCCCATGGCTGATGCAGTCTGTGTCCACCTCCAGCACACTGGAGCTGCAGTGTGGAGGTGTGCACACAACAGCTCCAGCAGGACACTTGTCACCTACCCCAGAGCTCCACACGGGATCCATTTAGCAAGCCTCATTTCAGCAAGGAGAGCTGCTTAGTCATCTGAAGCAGTTTCCCATTAGCATCAAAAATGTGTTGTCAGGCCACAGAGATGGCACAAGAATTCAAGCCAGCAGCTCTCAAAAAAGCCACGAGCAATGAGGATTTTTGCAGGCAGAATGTAATTAGTTACACCCCTGGAAGCAAGCCAGCACAATCAATGAATTAAAGTATGCTCCAAGTGTTGTGATAGTTTTTCATTTGAAATTTAAATCAGGAGATGAACATGGGCTACTCCTTCGTGCTGTGGTTGTGTGGAGAAAAAGAAAGCTATTAATATTGTACTTTTACAATTAAAAAGAGTATCCCATTAAAAAAGTCTTACATTTAAGACCTGGTCTTAAGGTCTCCCAGCTCAGACTTGAGCAGGGAGCAGTGGCACTTTGGGAAGGGGCACTAGAAAGGGCACTTGCAGAGCATGCCAGAGGCACTCTTCATAGCCACCTTCGTGGTGATCTTTCTGTGCTTTTTTTTTAGCCACTCCCATAAGCTACATGTGGATTGTCTCTTATTTAGTAGTAGGAAAATGGGCCACACAAAAAGATGTTTGGGGTGTAGCTTTTACTGTAAATTGAACTGGAGGTGTATACACTGTACTTTGTAAGAGGAAGGTCTGTCTACAGCCTGGAGTTTTAATACAGATGAGACAGGAATATAAAAGCTAATTATGAGACCCTTAAGTAGAAGAAGTCACAAAGCATGTCAGCTTCCCTGGTAGCTAGCAGCTTCACTCCAGTTATTTCACACAAGTTATTTGAAACAGATGGAGTGGAAAGCAGCAAAAAGACAATTCTGCTGAAGGGGAAGGGTGCAGAGCCTGGGAGACTTTCATTCACATAAGGACACTCAACTTCTAGTCCAGAAAATTACCTTGGAAATGAGCTGTAAATCATCATATCATACTCCTCTCTCTTCTTTGAAGGCAAGCAACATTTGTGTTCATTCACAGATTCCCTCCACATACAGGTGCTGACTGCTCAGGTCCCAGCAGATTGGTGCACAGCCACTACCATTCATCCAACTAAGGGGTCAGCCACTGTCACATTCCCAACATGGAACTCCAGAACATCATCTGGTATTCAGCAATGCTGTTCCTATCATGCTTCTTTCCCAGGTAGCAAAGAACATAGATAGGTGCACAGCCACTACCATTCATCCAACTAAGGGGTCAGCCACTGTCACATTCCCAACGTGGAACTCCAGAACATCATCTGGTATTCAGCAATGCTGTTCCTATCATGCTTCTCTTTGCTACCTGGGAAAGAACATTTAACACAGTGCCCACATATCTACAGAAATCAGATGGCTACTCATTACTAGCCATGCTGGTCTAAGCCCTACCGCAAAGTTATGGACAGGAAACTTGAAGAGCAAAACATTATCTCATAATCTATAGTTCAAACTCACTGACTTTATTAATGCAGGTGAAGTTGCTCTGCAGTTACATGCTAAGTGAGACAGGTCAAGCAACACATCTGTCATCCCAAGCACATTCCAGTCATTGCATCAGTTCCATCCAGCCAACACCCAGCTCAGGCTCAGCACGTGGAGCAGTGACACTTGAGGAAAGGGCATTTACATAGAATATGAAGAGGCACTCTCTGTAGTGATCTTTGTGGCTGCATTCCAATCATAATTTGTAGCCATTCTCATTACCTACAACAGCAAGTTGTACAAGTGTTCCTCCCCAAAGAGCATGGAACTGATGGTCATCTTTGGCTCTATAAAGAGGAAAAAAAGTGAAAGGAAAGCGCCATAGCCAAGTAGTATCTTACCAGGAAATCTGATGTACTAGCTCAAAACATCTGTCTCATGTCAAATTCTGCAAAGGCACAGATGAAGTTTCAGATTTGCAGCAGAAAGATACCATGCTCCCTTCTGGCCATCCATTGTCTTCTGAGCACAAAGTTTTATAGAATTTGTTGAATTTTCTTTTTATAGCGAATGAAATTTCACAGCTCCTTCTAATTAGTGCAATTATGTTCACAACTGGGAAAAAAGGCATACAGAAGTGTGGGCAAAGTCATAGCTAGTTTTTTAAACAAGTTTGGAGCTCCTGTATCCCTGGATCATGATACCCAGGTCATGCCAAGTCAGTGAGAGCCATGGAGAACAAAACGAAACCAGCTTGGTTTGATCGAAATTAATGTAAGCTCTATGTGAATATTCCAAGTGTAAACAAGATTTAGGCCTTTCTTCCAGGGTTGAGGTGCTCTTGTATTTCTTCCCTTAAAATGATACCATATTGTAGATTTGTCCTTTCCATAAATCCTCCTTGCCTCCCTCTTATCTGGGTAAGTTAAGTAGTAATGTCTCATAGCATAAGTAAAACCCAATTATTTCTTCCCAGAAAGATCAGCTCTTTTTTTGGACACCTACCTGCATCTATTATTTGCAATGTACAGCTGCTGGGCAGCACCCAGGAGGAAGTGGCCAAGGTGAGGTGTTCCCATGGTAGGGTGAGAGCCATTAGTTTGTTGTTACCAGCCTGAGGCTCAGATGAATTCTGCCTAACAGCAGAGGCACTTCTCCCAATAGCTGGTGTTCATTTTTGCAGTGTTACTAACAATAGCTGGGGTTTTACTCTCAGGAAGATGTGTATAGGAAGAACAAGGAAAGATCAAAGTAACTTGCATTGGAGACAGGAAATAAAAGAAAGAAGATAAATGTTGCAGCAACCACATCATCAAGTATCCTGTGGCACTTCTCACACAAGCCCTTTGCTCCATCAGACACCCTGAGCTCCAGTGCAACACAGCTCCTGGGCAGCATCCCAGCCTGGGTCCCCATCCACCTCTCAAGCCATGGAGATATGAGGCAGGCCCAACAATGTGCAGCACTTCTAGGGCAGTATACTTGCTGATTGCTTCCTTGAGTATTGTTCACAACAACCAGCTAAGACACTGCCAAAGAAACACTCACAGCTGGCAACACAAGGAGGGAAGTTAGGAACAGTTGTTCAAGCTCCTCTTCTCAGTCACAGAAGGCAAGAGTCTGGGGACAAAGAAAGAGTCAATGAAGCAACTACAGCAGGGTTTTGAGCTGTTTTTTTAGTATTAAGTTGACATTAATATTGTCCTTCAGCCCCAGTTTTGGTCAAGGACTCTAAGAATTACAAATATTAACAAGATAAACCCAGCTTACTTGTCTGCAATCCATATTTATCTCAGTAAGTCCCCATTTAACAACATCATTCAGGCAAGACACTGGAACAATGAAGTGTCCCCAGATGCTTAATAGACACCAAACTGTTTAAACTCTTGGTGGGTTCACTGCACTGCACAGCTTTGCTCTTAGGTCACACATGATATGTTAGAAAACTCACTGGGAACACCATCATCTGCAAAACAAATGAAAAGACCAATACTTATTACACAAAAGCCATTTGAAGTTCCCATTATACATGTAGAACAGACCGAGATATACAAGATATGGTGTCACTAGCAATCCTACAACCCTCAGTTCCTGGAAACACCTGGACATGTGAGAAGACAACCTTCAGGGCAAAGCAATTGTTTGACTCTTGCATTATAGCCTCAGAAGCAGGTTATTACTTAAGGGCCTCTTGTGCAACACCCGAGTATAAAGGTAAAATATGCTGCATGACCAGAAGCTTTCATCATCCTCTAATTTCTTTCAGTGACCCACTGGCAACACTCTACCTGTATGTTCCAAGACATCTAGGCTTTCTACTCCCCCTCCTGATGAACCAGATTACAAATGCCAAAAACTCAGGCATCTGGGTTGTGTTTGGATAGCAAGACTCAATCCTTTCTTGCTCACATCCCGTTTTACTCACAGTGAAACTATATTTCATCTTCTACCAAGTTACCAGAAACCTGGCATCTTGCATAGAAAGCCCTGAGCACCAGCTGGAAGGCAAATATAAGCAAGACTTCAAACTGACAACCAGATGTTAAAGCCCCAAACTCCTGGCTGTCATCAAGTCCTCAGAATGACCAGCATTCAGGAACATTTTTTCTTCCAAAGACACAGTAAGCCAGGACAAAACTGTTGGGTTTATTGCAACAGTCAAAGCAAAAATAGTGGTTTCTATTGCCCAGGACAGGCAATGGGAACAGCTCATGCCCTCTATGTAATATCAGACTGACCAAGGTGAAATGAAGTGCTGTAACTACACACCAACCCAACCAGCAGAGCAGAGAACAGCAATACCCACCAGGCATTGTGATAACAGAACAAGGGCTCCATTCCCCATGTCCCAGCAGACAGCATAGATTAATTAAGAAATCACTTCTTGACTGTAACCTTTTCACCCTGAGGAAAGAAGCAAACAATTCCAAAACATCAAAATCAAGTCTTGACAACAGTACCCATCTTCTTGCCCTGAAAACCTGTCCCACTCTGGAACTAGCTGTCTTGTTTAAACAATGACCTAATCATCCCTCCAACATTTCCCATCAGGATCAGAACAAACCAGACTATCTCAAAGGCAATTAACAGGTCAGGGACAAGCACAGCTATAGGAGAGCAAAACAATCTGGTACAGAAGAGGCAGATACTACATCTTTCATCCTTCTCCAGGGGCATATGAGACTGCAGAATTGCTGGTTTGGGAGGCTAACACTCTCCTTTGAGCCACTCAAAAATTAAGCATGACATGGTAAAGATGCTTTGGGGAACAACCTTTTATCTATGCAGCAGAACACAGATCCTGCTTTTAATTTTTCAAATCATTTTAGCTCCCTTCTGCTGCTTGCTACCTATAAGAATTGCTAGGAAAGGGGGAAACAAGTCATTCAACTGAAACTGCTTAACACTCTGGGAAAGCATGGAGCATTAAACCCACCCTTGTAGTCAAGCCTCCCAGGAAAAGCATCCCCCCTGCAGACCTAAAATCATTTAACTGATTATTCACTGCTGTGGCTGCAGGAAAAGCAGCATTTGCAAGTTATCCAGCTCTTGACTTTGCTCTAATTTCTAGGTAGTCAGAAGCTGTATTTCTAGGGATGACTGACTTGGGAACAGCTTGGAAGTCTTATGGGTAAATTAAAAAACTTAGCTAGTTTAGAGTTAGAGGCCTCTACAAAGTCTCAGGCCAGTAAGCTAAGCTTTTTTTTTTTCCAGGAGCTTGACAGTAAATCCTTTTCTCCTTCCTTTAGTTTAAGTACCTGGAAAGTTTCCTGTGATGGTGCCTTTGTGAGAAGCATTCTTCAAGGACCTTTACAATTCTTCACAGAATTGTGACCAAACCCATCAATGACACCACAGTATTAGCATCCCTGAGCACAGTTTAAAGGCCAGAGGTGCCACATGAAGTTTACATGGTCACACATGTAAATGTAACTGTCATTTGCCAGTTAAGGGCTTTGTTTGCCCCCAAAAGGGAATTTTTCCTGCAGAGAAAAGTGACCCAGCCTGCACAAATCACACCAGCTCCACAGAGCCTCTGCCAGGTTAAGTGGCTAGATGCAAATTTGTGCTTAATCTCACTGTCACTGTGTGGGTGAGACAGCAGCAGGAAAAGTCACCTGGCAGATTGTGTAACAGTACAAGGAATTAGCCTAGAAAGAAATCCCTACTACAAAACCACAAGCTGATGGGTGTGGAAGATGGAAACACTCTCCTGTTACGGAAATACTGCATTCCAAGAAAGGTAAAAAGTCCTGCCAGGTAAGATCTGCAGCAATCATTCTGTCATCACTGAAGTATGTGATACCATAAGCTTCATTTAATTAAGCACATTTACATCAACTTCATTCCCAGGACTGTGTTATCCTCCTGTTGTCAGTTATAGCTTAAAACTCCACTTGTTGACAAGTCACAAGCATTGAACTCCTACCTGGAGAATTACAAAGTTTCTTTAAAGATCTGAACAACTGCTGGAAGCCTGATGCCAACAGATCCTCTGTCACTGCAATCTTCAAATACCTCCTGTTTTTAGGCAAAACAAAGCTGAATTTTCACCTGTGAAATTTGTGGGTGAGACACGAACAGGAGAAAACTGAAGTAGAAAACATGACATGACTGTTTCCAAACTTCAGAAAGATTTGGGTTGAAAGATTCCTGGATATCAGTTAGTTCCACTACCTATTTTAAACAAGGCTAACTTCAAAACTAGATCAGGATGCTCAATGTCTTCTACAGAGGCAGTTTTAATCAACCCTGTCTATTTCTAAAGGCTAGAATTAGAAGTCATGTCTAGCTGAGTCTGTTATGCTTACTGGGATGAACTGGCATCCTAGAGAAAGTCATCTTTGGGCTCTGCTGAAGCACCAGTGATGGGTGCAGAGCAAGAATAAGTTCTCTCCTTTCTCCCTAAGTTGTCTGTCTTTCCTATTGCAAATTTTCAGGTAGGAGAATTAATATCTTGCTTCTCCAAATACAGCCTTTTTTTCCTGACTTAGAACCTTACAGACAGGTTTTCCTTTTAAGATAATAATATATTTGATAAATTCTGGCTTTGATCTGGTACAAGTCCCATGATACATCAAGCCTGGGTTTTGGGTCTCTCCAAAAGTTTCCCAACTATTGCTCTATTATCCCATCTTCTACTGCAACTCTTGTGATATGCTACCAAGTTGACCAGAAAAGGGTTCTTGGCAATGCTGATTAAGCCTTGTTATGACAACACTTTCCCTGTCATTTTCGTCTCCTCTGTGCTCCCTACAGCATCCTAGCTCCCCAAACAGAGTGCACAAGCTCCCTAACAACTCCTGTTTGCTTTTTTATTAATCATACAGCAGAAACTTCCCTTCTGAGATATACTGACATGACCCTAGACAGAAAACATATTTACCAGTTTCTTGTGGTTCTGTAGTAGAAGATGATCCAGCTGGCAGTGGTACCCAAGGTCCATTTAAGCTCCCAAGCAGCTCCAGCTTCCTGCTGCTAGGCCTGGTACACCACAAGCGAGCTGAGCAGAGGCTCCAGAGAGGTGCAGGCACCTGCTTGGGACTTCAGGCTTACTGCAAACTCAGAGTTCCACCTTTCTTGACACAGCCACGGCTCCACCCCACAAGCTGCCACCACTCCTGCAGGCCAGCCTCACAGCTAATAAGGAAATGGGACAATAGCTTTGCAGTGACTCACAGGCTGTCTGAAAATAAAGAAGAGAAAAGAACAGATAGTACTAGCAAGTCCTTTGTTAAACACAATAAATCAGGCAAAAATCATGCAAGATAGGTAAGTGACCAAAAGGCAGGAGAAAAGGTCGAGTTGTAGTCTGAGACTGGCCAGCATTTCTACCTGTAGACTGCTGTGGTCCTAACCCAACTGATTTTCAGCTCAGAGGGACACAGCCATTTGGGTTACAGGCTATCTTCACCTTTCTGCAGGTGAAAAGTGAAAAAGCAGCAGCAGTTTTGTAGCCCTGGGATGACATGTCAGATGAACGCCAGATCTTCAGTAGCTTCTTTGCACAAACTTGCCTGCACTCTAAGAGGCACAAAAGCTCTCAGATTTAACAGGGAAAATTCAGAAGGGAGTTCAGGTTCTATTACATTAGAGATCTGCAGGACAGCCATGTCTGGCACTCAATCACCTACTCCAAGAAACAGACTAAAAAAGTTCCATGAAACATGGTACAGTTAAGGCTGCTAACGAGAATCCAGAGCACCATCTCTTCCCATTCCTTACAAAGGATGATATTTAAAACCCACCACATCTTATCCCAATGAATCTTCATTTGGGATCTCATTGGGCCTGGCTAATAAAGCTGGCTTAAGCAATATTAAATCCTCACATCAGAACAACATACAGCCATGGAATTAATATACACATCAGTTGAACTCTCCACAAACTGCAGTGAGACACATGCACACACCAAGTACACCAGACTTTCACCTTCTTCCACAGTAATTAATTCCTGGCCAGATTCAGGGCAACTTCTTGCTTGCTTCCAGACTTCATTTTAATTTTTACATGAAAACAAGCAAGAAAAGCCCTCCCCTTCCCCCATTCCAGTAAATTCTCTTCATCCCCTAATAATAGTATTTCACAAAGCTTTCGTTAGCTTTTTTCCTTCTCTTATGAGATCAGAGATGTCCAGCATCAAAATCTTAGCTTTGACTGCAAGCTCCTTAAAAGTAGCCCAGCATCATTGGCTAGAAGAGCAACTAGCACTTGTGTTACCCAAGAAAGCAGATGCACCATCATATTTCACACACTGAACTTACTGTGTGTTATCTCTTCCTTTCCCTTTACACAATTCCCTCCCCATATCTTATCTAATTTAAATAACACACAGAATGAACCCAAAGGCTTAAGCAGAAGCAGAAGAATATTCTGTTAAATCTGCTCTGTGGTCATTTGTCCAATACCATGAACATTGGTTCTCCCCATATAGCACATTAGAGAAGGTCTTGACAGAGTTGTCTGTTTGGAGCTTACCCAAACAGCTCACAGCTCTGCTAGCAGCTGAGCTAGCTGCTACATCTACATAAGTGCCATTGATTTTTGTGTAGCCATGCCACAGACAACTCCTTCCAGTAATGAGTTGTACAAAACAGCAAAGCGTGGTGGACAGCCCCATCCATGGCTGCAGCTCCTGGAAGCAAGGCCACCCCTTTTCCTAGCTGGTCCCACTCTGCAGCAGTCATTAGAAGCTAAGAACATGAGACTATCCAGGGGTTCTGCTGATTCCATACCCTGGGAGAGGCCTGGGCAGAGTCCAGTGCATGGCAGGACAGAGGACTGGAAGCCACACGTAAGCAGCCCTGACTCATTAACCAAGCAATGCACAAGCATTAGTCACATCCCAGAGTCCTGGCTGTCAGTAGCTCTGTGTCTACTCCAGCATGTCAGTCCAACAAACAAAAACCTGTGGTTTTTAACCTAGATGGGCCTGGGAAAGACAAGGTTATCCAACCCAAGATGTTCCTGGCCTGTCCCCCAAGTTCAGTCTCCTGGACTGAGAGGACACTGCCAGGATGATTCATAGCCTAAACAGAATTGTCACAGCAGTTCTGCCCTTTCTTCCCTGTTAAGCTCAGGCTCCTCCTCATGTTCTAGGCAAGGAAAGTCTTCCATCTTAGCTGCTTCCCTTGCATAGAAGTACAACAGTAGACTCGCATCACCAGGGGAGAACATCTACAGGAAAGCTCAAGTGAAAAAAAGATTCAAACTCCATTTTCATTAGTATAAGATTTAATTCTTCTTACCAAAGCTTTCTCTTGTCCTCAGGGTGAAGGATTCATACTTCAGGGAGAAGGTTGCTTCAGACAGGCTGGGCATAGCTTTGATGCCTGATCCCTTCTATAATACATTCAAATGCAAACAGAAAAAAAATGCATAAAACTGAAGGCTCGAATTAGAGTCCCACAGTTGTATAAGCCCCTTCAGCTGAGTCTCTCTTTGGAAACAAAACAATGGCTCATGTGTTATTAACTTCTCTCCATTTGCATTAAGAGATGGTCTGTACCAGTTACTGGAAGATTAATGGTGTTCTACCTTCAAAATACAAGGCAACACAGACTTGCCTACTAAAGGGCCTAGCAAGTTCCACTGTAGACCCAAAGTGAGACCGCAGTCATACACACAGAACTGGTGAGGAGATGTTCTCTCCAGCTGGATGCAGAAGACAAGCAGAAATAAATGAGAAATAGAACATCAGTGCTTTTTTGCTGAAAAGATGTCAGTCCTCCTTTTATTAAAACAGTTAACCAGCTTTCTTCCAAAATAAGTGAGTGCAAGGAAAAGATGATTTTTTTCTGAGATCTGTACTAAAAACCCTCTGGTTGTCCCATGCTTTGAGACAAGGTATATGCACTGAGATGTCAGTAATCAGGACAGAAGAAGACTCTTATTATTGCTATGAAATCTGCTATTGTGTGACTTGAATTATAAGCCTGTCCATCCTCCATGACACAGAACAGGTCAAAACAGGGCAAAGTGTTAGAGAACACAACTGGTCAGCTAGCAGCACTAGACAATTCACAAGCTACTCTTTTCAGAGGAGTTCATCCTTCCCTGCTCTGACCAAGCTCCTTTCCTAAAGATTATTCATGGTTCTGTCTAGATAGCTAGATGGTTTTTTCAGCCTTTTTAAGAAGAATGTTATAAAGCCCCACAAACCCACAAAACGAGTTTTAAAGAATCTCCATCTGGAGTCAAAGGAACAAGGCAAAAAACATCCCTACCATTACTCCACCAAAGCCAGGGGAGTTGCCTAAGCAGTGATTCTAGCTTCATGTTACTGCTGCAACATCACCCACCCCTCAAAATGTACTTCTTTGTCTCAGCTTTCTGAAGCTGCTTTAAAAGAGGTCAGTTCACTTTTTCTTGTGGGAAAAAGTGTGAGATGAGAGGACAGCAGCACGGTCACCAGAACTGCCTGTACTCAGCACCCTTGGGTCAGATGCAGAGAGCAGCAAGTGGGAGGGAAGAAAAAAAGGAGTCTTACTGTTTAAGAATCCTTTGCCCCTCTTGCCCAGTTTGGAATTTAGGCTGAGTAGGTCATCTCGGAACCCAGAGCCAACAGTTTCACCATACACATGGCTTTGTTGCACACGTTAAGCCTGAAGCAGAGTTCTAGATGCAAACTCATCCACAAGATATCTTACTCTGTTGGACTAGAAAGTTCTTCTAAGAACAGAAAAGCTGCAGTGCCCACTGGAACTGTTAATGTTAGAGGGCTAAAGCCCAGTCTGAAACTCCTTGGAGCTGCCTGCAACTAAACACACGTGCAAACCACCCCTTGCTGGAATGGTGCACCTTCAACATTACTGGTTCCAACACCATCAATGGGAGAAGCAAAGGAGTCACTAGAAGAGAAGAGCATTCATCATAATCAAAGAACACGTGTTTAACTTTCAGAACCTGCAAAATAATTTATCTCTGGTCTACTAAACAAGACAAAAAGGCATCTCACAGCAGTTAATTATGAAGCTAACAACAATCAGCCAAACTCACCTTCAGAAGGTAGAAGTTCCAAATCACACTGCCATACATACAGCTAATAAAATACAACGTACACATGAGAGGTGGGCAGCTTACAAATACATTTTAGATCAGAGATATAAAAGGTAAGCATGGGTGGGCCTGTCTTCAAAATACAGATGAAAACTTCATATCCATTCACCTCACCCACTCTGCTGAGATGACCCTGAAAGGCAGCAGGGGAAATACCAGGTAAGCATGGGTGGGCCTGTCTTCAAAATACAGATGAAAACTTCATATCCATTCACCTCACCCACTGAAAGGCAGCAGGGTAAATACCAGCAAACCCTGAGCCCAGTCCTGTGCTGGTGCAGATAAGCTCTAGTGGACTGGTGCTCACCTCTGGGTCTGAAATGACTCCTAGTCTCTTTTTCAATTCCCATCCGAGCCAGCCCTTCCTAAGCAATGGAAAGGCTCATCTCCTACATCATCTAACAGATAATCTCATTGGCCATACCTGAAGCCTTGGGATAAGCAGGTGAGCAATGCAAAGGGCACCCAGATGCAGGTAAAGCCAAGTTTCATTGCCAGTGTTCAGGAAGACAGAACAGAGGCAGTGGGGAAAACCCCCAACAGTCTAACAGAGCTTCCTTCCCCCATGTGAGCACCAGGAGACGCCAGCATTTGAGCTACATTTATCATTTCTGTTACAAAATGAATGTGGAGGCAACAGGCTGAGCCAGGTAACCCCACTGGGAACAGCACAAACTGTCCCCTCCACCTAAGTGTAGCAGGAGAGGGGGATGGCTGCCAGCTCCTTGCACAGAGCAAAGCATTAAGCATTCAGCTTCCCTGTTCCCCTATCTATGTAACTGCTAGACATGAACCACAGAGCACCTAACACCACATGAACTCAGTTAGTTTGTCTCCTGGATATAGAAGCCTGACAACTAACCCACCAGAATCATTTTACTGTTCAGGAGACTCCAGCTGCTAAGTACCGTCTTAAGCTCTCCCTGGGCAGCTGCAGCACATTCAGGTAGGGTGAGCAGGCACCTGCTTTTTGGGGTGCTGTTACTTTCTGGGATCCCTCAAAAACTAGACACTCAGCAGTATTCCCACCTCTAATGTGCATTTGTGTATGAAGGGCTGGAAGGAAAGGGGCTATAGAAGAGGAAAGGAAAAAAAAGGCAAAAGGAAACAGGACAGACTAGCAAGGGCAGTTCTGTAACATTCTCCTACCAGACATTCAAAACCTGAAAGCTTACCTAGTGACATCTTCACCCGGACCACCAGCATCCCCAGCCCACAGGACCCAAGCAGGCTCTGCAGAAGAGCTGGCAGAGAGCACAGGCAGACAGACAGCACATCTGCAGGGACAGGCACCGGCACAGACGGCACTTACCTGGCCAGACAGGCGCTCAGCCGGGCTCCAGCTCCGTGGTCACTGCTGGGGTCTCTCGGGGAGGTCTGGGCAGCAGAGCAGCTGCCAGCCGCGGGGGCAGATCCTCTCTGCCCCACTCGGATCCCTGAGATCGCACAGACAAAGGCAGACTCAGGCCTGAACAAGCCCAGACAAGCCCCAGCGAAGCCTCTTCCTGAGCCTGCCCCGTTCGAGCGCAGCCAGCCCCCGGGGTGGGAGAGCTGCAGGTCCCACGGGGGGCTCGGGGCAGAGCCCGGGCGGGGCAGAGCAGGGGCAGCACGCCTGGACTGCTGCCAGCACAGACCCAAACTCTCCCGGTGCATCACCACTGATTTTATGCAGCCAAAATACACTGAACCCGAGCACTGCAACTTCAGCACACTGGTGCCAGGGCTGCATCTAATCCCTTTCACTGAAAGAAGCCCACATGAGAAAGAATGCAAGATTTCTCCAGGATCCTTCCTGGCGGAGGAACGTAACCCACAGCTTCGCAATCACAGCAGAGGCTCCAGTAACTGCAGAAAAACTGGCAACCGAGAGACATTCTGCAGCAATGACATCAGAAGCTCGTCGGTGCAGGACCCCAGGTTGGAAGTGCTCTCCCCAAACCCACCCGTCCAGGTCTGGACACTTTCTCCCTGCCAGCTCTCCCAGTTTAAGTCCACCCATCCCAAATATGCTCCCCCCTCTGTTCCCAACACTAATTTTGTTACAAATAGTAAGGTTGCGGAGGGAGGCTGAGGCACCTCATTCATTCTCCAGAGAAGCACTTATTGTGCACACAGCTAATTAATAACGAGCCCTTCAGAGACAGAACTGCTGCAGCCTCCTCCCCACTCACACAATGCAGATATTTTTCTTCTCCTTTGTATCAGTGAGTGCTCACATTTACTTTTCTTAAGCTGCAGAGCCAGATTCCTATTTCAGAGCAGCACAAGCTCAGAGAAACCCTGCTGCCTTCCTGGATGATTCCACCACCTACTTCAGAAAGTACAGAATTTGGCCCATTATGGCCATCAATGATAGTGTAAGAAAAAACCTACACAAAATTAAACTAAGTTCACAGGTGTTTTTTTTTCTTTTTAAGCAGACTTCCATACAGATCACCCAATTCCAAAATGTTTTCCAACAATTGATAGAGCAGAGTTCCCCTAGAAAGGAGTATGAGGTGTTCAATATTAACAGCAATAAGGGCCAGCTCTGCATTTGCTCATCATCAGGCTTCTCCTGCTTTCTAAGACTGATGTTTCCATTTTACTCAAACTTCTAAACTGACAGCTTCCAAAACAAAATAAGAAAACTAACTTCTGAACAGCCTCTCTTTTCCTTATGAGACAAACAGAACTCTCTGCACACCAGGAAGTCCCATCCTTTTCCCACTCAGCACCCTTCAACAGCAACCCTACCTCCTCCATGGTGGAACTTGTTACACAGACATTCATCCTAGTGCATGCCAACAGCAGGCAGCAGCACACAGGCAGGAGTGACTACAGGCATTTTGACCAGCAGCACTTGGGCTAGCAAAGTGAAGAGATGGGCCAAAGCACTCCCCTGGCACTGAACTGAGACAACCTGTTCCAGAGGAGGAGAAAGGGAGTCAGTGACTCAGCTATACTCCACCCACACAGGCCTGGATGAGAGGAGACCCTTTAAACTCTGTATCCCTACTGATGCTGGACTTGTTTCGATGTCCATCACTTCCCCCAGCTGCCTTCTCTCCCTCCCTGTGTATTGCAGGGCTCCCTTCAGTGTGACAGACCCCAAGTAGATTTAATGGCTGGAAATAAAATACACTCCTGTCCACTATTGGGCATGACCACCACAGGAACAGGCAGTTCTGTCATTTCCCAGGCAACTGAGAACAGAAGAATTAAGCTGAGTGACCTTGTCAAGTGCACACTTTGGAAGTCAGTAACCCAAGGCTTCTTGCAGTCATGCTGGCACCATGACTGAACCTTTCTCTGAAGGACTGGCACGCTGCCATACACAGGGCAACTGCTGCCTTTAACCTGCAGGAGCTGTCACCACTTCAAAGCCACAATCCCATGCACCAGAGTTCATTAAGGATGGGTCTCACTGATGAAATCTTCCCAGAGCATGGAAAAAGCAGCTAGCCACTGAGCTGCTCCTGTAATTCCAGCTCAGCTTACTCTTGTGCTGAGCTTTTGGGCTGATACTTGGGGAGCATTTGAACTGGTCTCACTTAGAGTGAGTGCCCTTATTGCTAAAGCAAGCTGCCTTCAGACATAACCTGATTACAGGGTAGGAAGCTCTTCCCAGAGTCAAGTGCTGGATGCTGCTTGTTCTCTACAGCAGCAGAGGGAGGCAGAAGCACCAGTGGCTAAAAGCCAGTGCCAGAGGTTCAGCCTAAACTAAGCAGAGAAACTGCATTAGGGACTGAAACTCAGTCCTTAGGCAGATGGTGGATCATTTTATTTCCAAATCAAGGTGAATCACCTTTCTGACATCAGCTCAGCAATCTAGTAGACTACCTGAATGAATTATCACTGCTTAGTAGTCAAACTGTAGATCACGTCTGTCCTCAAACTCTAGGGAGCTATGATCCAAATGTGAATTTACTTTAACTCACATTTTACCTCCACAGTTATCCTTAATCACAGTATCATGCATAAGTTAAAACCAGACCTTAGCAGTAGGTTTTAAAGTCAGATAAGGAATACGTGCACGGAATTACCTACCATCTTCCCCAAGTGTCAGCTGCTTCATCTCCACCCTGCAGTGAAGCCATCATGACATCAAGTTACCACATCACCTAACAAGGTTAAAAGAGTATTCTCAAATAATATGGAAGAAAAAAAGCAATCTTAGAGCCTCCTTTAAAGTTCCCAACTACCCCCATCCAGTCCGGCTCCAGAGGCAGATTCACGAACTGACACAAACTGTCAGTCACCAGTCACTGCTGTGACTTCTCTCAGAAAGCATCACTTTGACACATAGATGGTAAACTCAGGACGGGAAAAAAGAAAAAAGATACTTTCCCCAAAGCACAAGCTCCCAGATGTCCTTTGCAAGGGCAGATAAGGAGAGGACTTTGTAGCTATCCATCTGTAATGAGCAAAGGATCCAGTTGTCCTAACTGCAAAGTAGCCTGTTGACAATGAGCAGGAATACTGTGTGTACAACACCAGTTACTGTGTCCAGGGTTGTATTTATTACATAAATAGCTTGTGCCTACTCAACGGGCCCTTTTACCTCCTATCAGGAGCATTTCTCAGAGGCTAAGTAGAACATGGCCAAAACCTAGCCCAAGGTCTTCACACAAACCTGACAAACCTCAATAACCTGTTCTACATCTTCCACTGCAGAAATACCTTGGTTAGCATCAAAGTTGGGAAACTTCAGCAGCAAGTGACCGTGGCAGGCATCCAACAGCAGTGTCATATGTTTGAACAAGTTCCCTTAGCTTAGCTGAGGGAATGCCATGCTTCAGCAGAGCTGGATTAACTGTCCGTGTGTACAAGCTCACAGCCTGTGTTAACAGGAGTTAACACAACAAATATCAGCTCACACTGAGGGAGCATCAGCCTGAATCAGCTGCCTCTTATGTGCCATAGTCTGAGAGTATGAAGGCACATGTCATCTACCAAGTCAACTTGATAACATGACTGGGGGCTGAGGATATTACCTCACTCTTGCAGCTACACATCTGCTGCAGTCTTCACTTGCAGGAACTACATGGACAAGGGCTGGAGACTAGGACACAACCAGCTGGAACCTCAACATGAGCATAAGAAGTTCTCAGGCTGCTGGAGGAGCACAAGCTGTCATGAATCCACTGCCATGAAAACTCAGATACACAGCCAGTTCTCAGCTCCTCTGCAGATACTTTCTCCCTAGATTGTCTTCTGGCAAGACTGCTACAGACACATGTCTGTACATGCACACTTCATAGAGGCTAATTACAGATAATGAGATGGGGATAAAGTCTCTCCAGCTGCATGGGTGTAAACACAGGGCAGAGTGACCAACCCCAGTGAGCATATTGCTGCTCAGCAAATGCTTAGGCTGCAAGATTTTTTTGTGCTCCTATTAACTTCACAAATCTGAGTTATCCCATCTACAGCCACATGAAGGACTCAGGTCTTTTTAACCCTCAGTCTATTTTCTGTAGCGTTTGGATTGTTCTTGAGCTGTGACATTCTGCATGTACACCAGCCAACGCTGGGCTTTCCTTTTCTTCATTCTTAAGGAGAGAGGAACTTGAAAGATTGATGATCTGGCAACAAGAACAGAGAAGCCCTGATACCTGAGTCTCTGCAGGGCTCAGCAAGCCTCCTCAGACCCCTGCATGGCTGGCAGGTTGTCAGGGATCCTACATGGCCCAGGCTGGTGGCAGCAGTTGTTCTGCCCAAGTGGAGGGAAACACCTTGAGATGTAAGCAAAGACCACCTCGTAGGCAGGGATAAAATACACAAACTCCCCCTACGTACCACATGCCAGTTGGCCTCCCCACCACTGCACAGCAGCTCAGGTCCAGTCCTGCTCCTTGCACTGACTCTTGGCTCAACAGCCCAGACCCCAGCCAGACAGCATCAGAAGTGCTGCCTCCCAGAAGCTCCTGGTCTCCAAGCACCCTGGCAAATTCTTTCCTGAACCATTTTGGGGGTACAACAGCCTATGAACACTTCCCTTTTTTTTTGCAGAAACAGGAAACAGAAGCAGAACAATTAGCATAAGGAACCATACTAATTCAAGTACAGAGCCCAAAGTTGAGGCATTCTTAACATATTTTACTTTTCTACAATGCAAAAATATGTCACTGTAGTCTCAGGGGGAAGAATGCTACAGGACACAGCAGTCACAGAACTCCTCTAAGCAGCAGACACCTCTTCAAGCAGCTGTTAATCTCCTCCTGGACTGCATCACCCCTCCCCAATGTCACACCCACTCCAGAGCAGGGCCTGGATGGCACAGGGGTTCTGCTTGTTAGTTGGTGGAACAACATGAGCAAGCTGGAGATCCAGCTTCAGATGAAAAAAGCAAGAAGACAAAAGGCAGACTTTTTTACTAAGGTCATAAGATCAAAGAGTCACATGAAACTTAAGTCATTCAGATCACTTGCTTGGGCTCAGAGCAAGCTACAGTTCACCAAGTTCAGCCAGCAGCACTGCCACCACTTTCCTAGCACAATCAGCATCTGACTTACCTCCCTCAGAGAAGCACAGTCCCCATCTATCTTGTTCATGTCTTTGCCTCCGAAAGAGCAGGAAGATGCTTCCCAATTCACTCAGTCAAACCACAGACCAAGCCTTAGCATTTGCTCTGGCAAGAATCCAGCAGGGACTGAACTAAGAATAGTAGCTAAGGTGAAGGACAGAGCTTGCTAGTAGGATTAGCTGGTGCAATTACAGGTAGCAATTCCCTGCTACTCAAAGGCTTTATCGTCAAGCAGCAAGAGAAATGCCTCTTTACTTGCTGAGGTGTCCTGGGGTTTGTTTTGTTTGTTTTTTTTAATGACACCAAGGCTGGAAGAGCACAGAGCAGCTGAAGGCTGCATGGCAGCAGCTTGGTGTGCTTCTGCCTCCCTCTGCTGGGAATCAGGCAGCCAGCAGACCTGGCAGAGGGGACACCTTCTCCTGGGAACAAGGTCTCCTGTCCTCCCCTAAGGTGCTAGTGGGGAGTCAGCCCCACCAAGGGCCTCTGCAGGCACACAAGGTCACAGGGCTGCAGCAGTACAGAGGGGTACAGATGGAAGAGTCTCCTCCAGAGGCATCTGGGAGAAGCTCATCCCATTTCCCCTTCTGGTTCCCAGCTGGGGGTAGAGGCTCAATTTGATCCCTCAGTTTAAGAAAACTGGGCATTTTGCTGTCAGCTTTTTTCATCTCCCTGCTCCTCCTCACCCCCATGCCCCAAAGACTGCAGGTATTTTTATTTTGTTGCACACTTCACATCTGTGGAACCAATAGAGATTTCAGCAAGACAAGGGGTCAAGTTCAGTTGCCTCACGTGCAGAGCTGCTTAGCAAGGGAAGCCTATGCAGCAAGCATCTGCCTTTGCACCCAAGAACAGTGCAGGGCCAGCAGAAAACTGACAGCTCTGTTAACCTGGCCACACTCTCTCTACCACCACTGCAACCCCTTGATTGCTCTTGAAATCACTGAATAGAAATAAATACTTTTCCTAACCCATTGTTCTTCCAGCTCCCTGTCAGTTCTTGCCTAGTGGAAAGCAGCTCTGAGCCCACTGAGGTGGCACTGCACAGAGCAGCCATCAGGAAAAGAACTGCAGCAATTCAGAGCTTTGGAAAGCTTGTGTGCCAAGGTCTCCACATCTCTCCCAGCTCCTACTGCAGCTCTATCAAGACCTCAGAACATGGGAAAACAGGCCAGCTTGAAGTCAAGCTGCACAGGCACCCGAATGGCAGTGTCACATTTACAGTTCATGTGGCTGTTGTTAGATGCTGTGCCACACAAGTTTAGTTTATACAACTAAACACACCAACATGGTCAGTAACATGGGCTGGGAGTTGAGAGCTTTGTTACCAGACACACTCATCACATGTAAATCTGAGTCAGTTTCTTAAAATAGACAGTCTGAAAATAAACATCAGCTAAATATTAACATCATGAATGCTACCTAGCAACAGAAATACATTAATCACATGATGTATTCAACTTGTGTTATACAGGAATGGTCAGAAACAATTTACCACTACAAGTTTTTTCTACATCTGAGCTCTCCTCCAAACTTTGCTTTGCCTGTACTAAACTATCAGTTCAATAGAACCACAAGAAACTGCATTTAAGGTCATGTAAGCAAATGCTCCCTGTCCTCTACCTCAGTATTAGGTCTCTAATAAGAGTGATGAGTCCCCTGAGCCCTTGGCAAACTGTGGCCACCAGCCCTGCACCTGGCCCATAGATGAGTGGAGCCTTCCTCCACTCTTGGGCTGCCACTTGGGATGTCATCTCCCAAGAGGGGCAGAGCAGATCTCCTGACAGGGTGGCCTGCAGGTTGCAGCATGTTTGTCAGGGGGTCAAAAAAGGCTATGAGCCGTTGAAAAACTTCCACTCCTAGAGACAAGATGCATGAACAGCCCTTCATCTTACCGTTTGCTTCAGGGCACAGTCCCAACACCTTGTGCATGCTGCAATACCAGTAACCCAAGGATCACCTGCACTGCATCAGCACTTCTGTTCCTCTGTTCCAGGCTTCCTTCCCATCCCCACTGCTGCTCCACAATGCGCTACAGATGCCACTTGAAACCCAGGACGTGGTAACATCCCGGCCCAGGCAACTGCAGAGAGGATGCTGCAGTGGTGGCTTGTCACCCAGGTTCAATTCCATCCGCTCCCTCACCAGGGCTGCTACCTGAATTGTCACAATACGCCCCCGGGGACACATCTACACACAGCACCAGCCCTCCTGGCAGTTGAAGGACGTCCAGGAGAAGGACGCTGCATTCTACTCAGACACAAGGCACTGCACTCAGCCAACTCAATTGCTAAATGATTTGGGGGGAAGAGGCAGAGTACAGGGGTTGGCTGCCACAGCGCTTGCAGCAGCATCTTTCAGTAGGTTCCCCCCACCCCCCTTCCCTGCAATGTCCTTCTTCTCTGAAGAGTTTTCAGACAGGGCTTTTGCTGCAGTGCATCAAAGAGCGGGTGACTTGCCAGCAAACCACAAAGTGTTCCCTGCTCTCCACTTCTCCCCCACCTACCCCAGGCACAGGAGCTGATCCTGGGTAATTGGACCCTGGGTGCCCAGCCCGCATCGGGCCAAGGCTTCAAGGAGGAGCAGCTCTTATTTGCACCACTCCAGGTGTACACAAGGCTCCTCTGTGCCCCACAACCACATTTGCACAGCTCTGCAGAGCACTCGTGCCCCTGCCCTGAGGCATGCTGATCTGACTGGCTCTGTGGGCAAGGCAGACTCAGAGCTAGCAGTGAATCCTGGTATTCAGCCCAAGGTCTGTCTCCTCAGGACTGCAACCCAGTGTTCTAACTCACCTGCTTTTCCACAGCCTAGGTTAATTCTGAGACTGGCTTCAGTGGCCAGCTTCCTCCTGCCATTCAGTCCAACAACATTTGCTGCAGGCCCCTCTTTGCCCAGAGCAGTTCAAGTGCTGCTCTCTGAGGCACCACAGACACTCTGATGCACTTCTGCAAGCTGAGGAAGGGAGACAAGTTAAGGTTGCACATTCTGCCCCTGACAGATGCTGCATTAGCACAGCAATGATTTCTGTCAAAGGAAGCATGCTCTTTACTATATGTAAAGGTACACTTGGGTATCCCCTGGGAGAAGGTATGTATAGGGAAAGCACTTCAGAGTCTGGGAGCTCCACAGGAGCCAAAACACATCACCCTAGGGATGACCTCAACCAGCAACTTTCTGCCTTGCCATCCCCAGTCTGACAGTGACCTTCAGAGCTGAAAGTTGCTCTCTGCAAAATTTCCCTCTGGTTAATCGATTTGTACATAATCTGTCAACTCGCCACCTTTTTTGAATGACAGGACTGGCAAAGGATTTATGACTGATGCCAGATTATAATCCACTAGTATTTTAAACCTAAACTTTTCACCAGCAGTTCAAGGTCAACAGGGAGTTCAATGCCATTTCCAAGCTTTTCTTGAACACAATAGCCTCTTGTCTGCAACTTTCTGGGGCAAGGACCTTATTTTGTTTTCCTGAGATTCAACACAACTTCTGCTGCTACACCAAGTGAAAGGCATCTTTGATAATCACACCCTTGCTTAATGCTGCTCTTTAAGACAAGGGCAAAGTACTTTCTATTCATCACAAGTAAGCTTTCAAACCGAGGTAAGCTTTGCCCTCCGTTTATAAATGTACACAGCTATTTGTTGTGGAATATTGATGCAAATTAAAACCCATTTAGATCTGCCAGATTTTAATTCTTCCTCACTCAGCAGTAGGGACTCTCTCTTCTCAAAAGATCAGTTGTCTGAAAAGCAGGGGTAAGGCACAAGCAGGGCTGCCATTCCAATGGCAACCCTGCTGCAGCTTCGCTCTCCTGGTGTAATTAGAGATTCTAAAGGCTGAGCAGAAAAAATTACATCTTAAGGACTTTTACACCCAGGCATAGATGCAGGAGAAAAAAACATTAAGATTCCTGGCACACAGGAATTCTTGTGCTCACATGTCAGACAGGGATGGGCAGAAAGCAATTTACAGCAGCTGGGAAGGCTTTTAAACCACAGTGGTGCATCACATCACACGACCGAGCCAGTGATGCCCCCACCCCTTGCACTCCTCAGCGCTCTGGATTCTGCAGTGATAGAGCCAAGTGGAAGAAGCTGCAGAGATTTTGCAAGCAGCAGCCTCTCTCCCTTGCCCCAGTCCAAATGTTTCAGATCTAGGGGGAAAAATGGGCAAAGTGCTAAATGCCTTTCACTCTGCAGGAAGGGAAAGCTTATCTTCCCAACTCCTCACAGGAACCAGCACTACCACTGACCCTCCAACTGGGATCCAGTAGCAATTTTTGAATTCCCTTTTGTGTAAGAGACCTTTCCTCACATCACTTCTGTATTTCTTCACTCATAAAACCTCTTTAAAGAAACTTCCAACACGTGAGCTTGCTGCAGTGCTAGCAGGGAGTGTGTCATGCACTGGGGGAAGGAAAGAAATGCATAATAGCCTGGGACTGAACTCCCTCCCTCCAGCCCAGCATGCAGCCTGCTCTTGCACTACACTACATGTGCCTTAGCAGCACCAAATGCAAGAGTTAAAACAAACTGCAGACATATCCAGATACTTAAAGGATATGCACCTTCTGCAGGGAGGCACCAGGCACAGAATGCATGACCTTCTCCAACATACATGCTGTTGTTTGACCCAATCTTCCTTAACCAATTCTATACCAGCCACTGGAAATAGATAATGAAAAGTCAGTAGCCACAAGCAAGCCACCATTTAAATCCCACTCATAAAGCTGTGGTGAAACAGTCATTGGAGGCTCTGGTGATAACCACAAAGAATTTGGTGTGGCATATCTCTCTGCAAGCTCATGAGCACCAAGAGCAGGCACGAGGAATAAACCCCACATTTTATAAAGCTAGTACTTTTTCAAGACACCTTACTCTTAAAAGAAAATGCTATAGGAGCATATACCCCAGACAGCCCAAAATGTTAAAATTCACTCTAGCATCAGTATGGGAGCCAGGAAAAGATCACTGCTTTCCAGATGAGACTGGCATTAAAGGAGGAAATCAGCTGAAATGTGGTCCATCACTAGACAAAGTCTACACCTCTGAGGCACTGAACCTGTCTGCTCAGGGTTTTTAGTACACTGGTTCATGTTATGTTCAGACTCTCTGGGTATCTACCGTGCTGGATAGCTGTAGGCATAGCACAGGGATTTAAGAGGGTACTGGAAGTGCTATGAACTCCAGTTAGGATTTAATGTGTCCCGAGGATGCCTTTCCAGGAGTGCAAAGCAAGAACTGCTAGGGCAACACAGGATGTAAGAGGATAGACAGCATAAATTATATCCTCCATCCAACACCCCTCACACTCTGGTGTTATTTTGTCTTTTGCAACTTTTCCTCCCATTGTTGAGCACCAAAGAGTTCTTTGCCCTTCATTTCCTTAGAGTAGCATGTCATCAGTTACACTTCACCTGAAAAGGAGATTACCAGTATGATGACAGGGACTACTGTTCAAAATGCACAAATCTTGGATTGGGCCCATTTTTGTCCAAGTATAATAACTCTTATTTTCTGTACCTAGTAGACAGTCATCTTGCCAAGTTCTCAAGGAGACATGAAGAGAGACCCTTCAAGAAGCTCTCATGCCCACTTCTAGAAGCTGAACTCTTGAGACTGTAGCTGCCTCCCTGCAGTTCCCATGCTTTTACCACTTGTACCACCTTTGGTGAAATCCGTTGTTCTGTTCAATTTCAGCAGTTTTTTTCCTAAAGCCAATGTGCTTTTATCCCAATTACTCTTCCACAATGCCCATATGTTGGAACACCTTGTCACACTCATTATCCCTTGGAGATGTACACCAAGCCTGGCCTTAACTCTGTTAACTTATTTCATTCCTGTTCTACCTGTTAAAAGTGGTTCTTCATAAATACTATGAATTTATGCAGAAGCACTGTACAGATGAGCTTAAATCTTTGCTCATTAGTCTGATAACATAAAGAAACCAGACGTACCACAGCGTGCTGCGTAAAGTCCGCATCACAACCACTGGGCTACAGCTACTTTAAGTTGTGATTTACATAATGCAAAATTCAGGTTTTCTCCTTACGTCCACGACTCCCCTTGTGTCTTCAAGACTTGGCGTTAGAGATCTCTGATGGATGATCTAAAAGTTTCATTCAATTTAAGAGAACTGGGCAGCTGAGGGTGCCTAGGGCTTGCCTCTACCATCAGCTTGCATTGTGTGACCTTGAGAGATGAAGCACTGCTCCCAGCTCCCCTCCTCTGTGACTCCACTTACCTTTCCTACAGATCTGACTGACTTCTTAGTCCTTGTGCAAGCAAATGATAAAAAAAGGCACCACAATTACAGATCTAATCAATGTAAACATACACTACTACTCTCCAATAAAGCTGCAGACACCAGTAATTGCCTCAAGCCTCAGCAGGGACAAGAACACCCTTCTTCTGTCACAAGACATCACTAAAACAGGGAAGTCAAATATTGAGTCATTTCAGATGCTGCTAATGTCACCCAGCATCAACTCCACAGCAGCAGCAAGGATCTAACTTGGTATGTGCTGTAACAACTGACTGCTGAATAGCTTCCCCCCTCGCCCCCAGACACATAATATGAAATCCATATCAAGAGGGATTTCAGCACAGCTGACTTCACTGCTATTGCAACAGCACTGATCATTGCTCAAACTGCATTTCCCCCCTCACCCCATTCATCTGTACAGTTACCAAGACTCTGGAATTGATCAGAAGCTACATTTCAATTACTATGGATATTTTTATACTGGGAAAATGCAAGCTGCTAGCAGACGTTTATGTCCAAGTTAATTTTATTTACTTTATAGCCAAAAACTCAGTCCTGGTGCCATTATGTCCAGAACTCACTTACATTTTCTGGAAGAATGTGCAACTTCTACAGAAAAAGGTTGTGCTAACACTTCCTATGCAAATTCAACTTTTAAAGGCTGTAGAATGGTATTAACGGTTGGAGGTCATGAGATCACTTTTCTTAGATTCCTAAACACTTTTTAAGCTTAGTTCAGCAGATACAAGCACACAAGGGCACGGACTTTGGGGAGGAGGATGCTGAAGCCCAGTTCAGACATTTCAGGGAACAACTGGGTTTTCACCGATTAAAAATCCGAGGGAAAGGCTGCAGTGGGGGCTGCAAGAAGCCCCATTCCAGCTGGCAGCTCCGGAGGCTCCGCACTAGCGGGGAAAGGGGAATCCCTGGCTCAGGCTGCTGCTTTGCAGATCACTTGAAGGAGAACGGCTCTGGCACTACTGCACTCTTAAAGCCGCAGCGTCCCATTTCTCCGTCCTCCTCCCGCACCCTGCCACACAGCCCCCAGTTTCTTTAGGGGGTGACAAGGAGCGAGAGCGGGTTGAGCAGGAGCGGCAGGGCAGGGGGACAGGAGGCCAGCTGCAGGAAGTTCCTCTCCGAAGTGCTGCAGCAGCCCCGCGTCCTGCTGCACTCCCGCAAAGCTCTGCAGCCCCGCACCGGGCTCGGACTGCAGCACAACTGCACCAGCCTGGAGCACTCAGCCCCCAGCACCTGCCCGCAAAACCAGCCGCACACACCCCGCAAAACCAGAGCTCCTCACCAGGAATTTTAGTGAGTAGCCTTCTGGTTTTGGAAGGGTTTTTTTTTTTGGTTTGTTTTAAAAAAAGCAGATTTAAAAGGACTTCACTGATTCAGCTTCCCTCAAATTGGTCCCAAAGAGCATTAAAAAGGCAGAAAGGAAACAAACTGAATGAAGTTTAATTAGCAAGTACCCACCAGAAGTTGGACTTTTAAATCTTTTATCAATTATCAAAAGACAAGCCTGCAGGAGGAAGGACCACAGCCTCTCTAAAATGCCTCCCTTCCTAGAAGAGCGTGCAAAGGAAACAGCTCCCATTTAAACCAGGTTAGGAAACCCTCCCTCCCTCCCCAAGTTCTCTCCTTACCCCAAATCCGCTCTCTGGAGCTCTGCTTCTCAGAGATGAAGCGTTGTCTAGAGCAGCAAAAGTTGCAGACTGCTTCTCCTGCGAGGGAGGCAGGACCTGGCATAAGTAGTGTCAGACGGGTCCTTGCACTGAAGTGATGCCGGTCAGACGAGCAAGGAAAAAAAAAGGGGGGGAGGGGGAGTTAAAAAGTCTTAAATCCCTGACACTGCAAGAACCCTGATCCTATAGGATGGTGTCTAAAAGGCAAGTGCTCGCTCTGTAACACAGCCCTATTCCTGGCAAGGTGGAGACTGAGCCATTGGATTGCCTGCTGGCTTTTCTCACCTGCTGATGTTGCTCTTGCAAGAGCAGAAATGAAAAGCAAATCAGACATCTGCAGAAGCCTCTCAAACATGCTCTGCTCCCACCTGAGCTAATCTAAATTTGGGGTGCATGCTCTAACTTATTCAGAAGTCAGCAGAGGATTCTCAGGCAAACAGAAGCTGGAAAGATGCAGGGAGAGTGCTCTAACTCTGATCAGTAAGGATGGAGGGTGACAAAAAGAACAGAAGGGAAAAAAAAACCTCATTCTCCACAGTGTTGCTAACATGAGCCTTAACCACCAGGATTTCAGACAGAAGCTGCAAGTATAAACATTAAATAAAAAAAGCTCACACCTCCCACAAACATTTAACAGGTCTAATTTTTTTTCTTGATACACAGAACAGTGTAAAGCCTGATCCAAAGACCTATCACTAACTTCAGCAAAGCTATGTTGTTTTAAACCAGCTCAGGCCTAGAAAAGCTTTTTGTCCAGTGTACATTTAGTCCCTGCCTCTTATTGGTTTGACAGAATGCACAATTTATCCCTCAACTATTCCATTGATGAAGCCATTGGAAGGCTACAGCTCATGAAGCTGTGCAGACCCCTGCATTTCATGGTGGATCCAGCCCCTGTTTTCATGGCAGAGAGATTCAGTGAGTGCAGAGACAACATGCACCAGTCCATTTTCCTTCCGTTTCATGGAAGTGAGAGTCAGCACTATGGAACAAAAGAACTGGTGGCCAGAGAACAGACTTCACTTTACATCCTAGAGTTACCAACTACTAATGATCTCTTGTCCTGTTATTCTAGTTTGCAGTGCTAAGTGAGACTGAGCAAGGGGAAACCAGCCTAAGTTTGGGTTATTGAAGGATATTGCCAGGGGGACAACTGAACCAGGCAGCATTTAAAATACATGGACAGGAGCTCTACAGTAAGCTGGCTCTGGAACCAACAGTTGCAGCGTGGTAGTTTTGAAACATGTTAATTTTCATCCACATACTTCATTGCACCACAGCAAAATGCCAAATGCATGTCAGAGCCAATCTACATTTATTATTGCCTTTTGGTCCCACCCTTGAAAGCTTTCAGATCAAGTTTTCAGATACACTGATCATCTGCATCCCAAAGTCCTGGCACAGCCTGGAAAGCTTTCTTCTTCCTTTTCAGCTTCATTGCCTTTCCATTTGGAGATTAGTTTTCTGACTGGGCCCTTACACCTGCCTGGCTGTCAGCTGCATAAGCCAGACACAGGATACCTGTTCTTTGCCAGGTGAGAGGCAGTATATGCAGATAAATATCTGCACCCAGCATGCCACATTACCACCCACTCAGCAGAGGTCTAGCATAACACCCAGGGGACTGGGTCAGCTTTTACAGCTTTATACCTGTTGCATAAGATAGCACAACCAATTCTTGTTTTCCACCAGCAGAGGAAAGCACAGAGGGACAAGCTGGCTATTCAGCTTGGCAGTGGTGTTTATTGTGCCTTGCCACCAGCATGGCAGGGCTGCAGCTCTTGCCTGGCAGAGCTCACACTAACAGGCAGGACACTCTCAGTGGAAGAAGGGGCTCTGGTGACACAGGCACACGGGCTCAGAGACACCCCCTCAACATCAAAACGTTTCACTGAAATTTTACACAACTTTACCAAGGCTTTGAAAACATTGATTTACTGAAGTGTTTCACAATGCTTCAAGGCCACTCGCCCCACAAACCAGAAACACATAGTTAATCTGTAGCAGATAAGATGAGAAAAAGCACTGCTGGAGTGAAGCAAAGCTCCAGAGCTCAGCCTGGATGCAGTATGCCAAGGGATGCACTGAACAGCACCTTCCTTCCCAAACTCTGCACCAATCTGCTGCTGCACCACAGTCCATTAATAGTAACATGGTTATGCATTTTGGTGCATTTCATTTCATTACAGGAGAATATGACAAAGGATTTTGGTTTTAAATTTTATCAAACAGTCTAATCTTAACGTGGCATTGAGATATGGGCACAGGGATCTCTTTTCAACTTTGTTTTCCCATTCAGCTGTCAGATGCTCATAGAAAACCTTGGACTTTCCTTAGCTGTATTCCTGCAGCTCAGCTTTTCTGGAGTACAGCAGTCCTGGGCTCATCAGCTTTCTGACATGAAGTGCAACACAGCTCTGCTGCAGTATTATGCCAGCAGGTACTGCCTAGGACACCACTAGGACCTAACTGTTTGGTAGATGGTGGGTTTACTTCAGTTTCTAAAACTTCTTGGATAGAAGAAATAATCCTACTGCAACAGTTAAACCTGTATCACTCAAGAAGAATTCAATATAAAGGTGGACACTGGCATTGTGTTGCACTGTCCATTCAGAACAATAAAAACCTAGGCCTGAAGATGTGAAAGGTGAAGCAAGAGCTAAGGTATTGCTAGACTAGGAAGCCTCCATGTATTTGAAGGTTTCTTCTCACATGTGTGCTATTTATACACTATCAAATTTTATTTTTTAAATCTAGGATATATCCAATAACAATTAGTAAACAGATTGCCAGCACAACAATACCCATTATTACCTTCACAAGCTCAGTGCATCAGCCTTCATCAATCAACATCAACCCAAGAGAAAGTAACTATTAAATGCCAGTGAAGTACACTTTGGGGGACTTCAGGAGGCTCAGTGATTACAGGGCTCCCTACATGCTTGTCTTCTGCCCACCTTTTACATCACAAGCTAAGAAAACTAAATTCTCCCTCACCCAGCCCCAGAGAGTCTGGAGAAAGCCAAGACTGTTGAGGGGACCCAGCACTGCCACAGTAAAGCCCAAGACTTCAAAGGCCTGCAGTTTCAACTTCTGAGCACCCCAGAAGCTGTCAGAGCCAGACAGACAGCAACACAAGTTACCTGCCCTGTGCTTCTTTATGAAATAAACTCAATTATTAAACTCCTGAAGCTCAGAATCAGTTTGAATGAGCAAGGAAAGATGATTATTTCTAACACCAAGGGCAGAGAGGAGGCAATCACTTCATCTGTGAAATACCCTTGCTTACCTTGAGCACACAGGTTTTAGTCCCTCTCTACATATGTCTACAGCAGGGGGAATCAGTAGTTGCTTCATGATTTTTCCCTCAGACAGCGTAGGTACAGCTTACTCTTGTAGTTAATGGTCCTCAGGAGCCACAAGTAATGTCTCAGGCTGCTGAGAGCTAAGCAAAGCTGCCTGGCTTCCTTTGTCCTCACGACTAAGAGGAAGAGAGTAATTCCCTGCATTACAATGAAGCAAAAGCATGGTTAGCCTATAACTTCCACCCTCATTTAGCCCAAGACTGAACACGGGACTGAAAGCAGCTTGCCCCAGTGTAGAAATTCCTGGGGAAGATGCCAGCACTTTATCTTGCATCTGCTGATC
Organism: Merops nubicus; assembly: GCF_000691845.1. Lineage (NCBI taxonomy): Eukaryota > Metazoa > Chordata > Aves > Coraciiformes > Meropidae > Merops > Merops nubicus. The sequence goes on along the minus strand of NW_008614795.1, from coordinate 3,808 downwards.
AAGCTGATGAGAGCATCACTTCATAAGAACAAAAGTCAAAAAGCAGACACAGCTTACTTCATTGATCAGTTCTGGTTTGATTCAGGTAGAGTACTTGGTGAAAATTAGCTCTCCTCCTGCCCACCCCTCCTTCCCCTGGCACTGCTTCTGTGGAATACTTGTGTTGCAGCAGCAGCCTGGATGCTGAGGGAAGGCAGACTGCATCACCACTGCAGCAGTGCTGCTGAAGGACTCTACTCCTGGTGACAAAACTTTGCAGTGGGGCATTAAGTCATGTCCTAGTCCCATGACTGGCTGGGGTAGCAGCAGAGATTCCATTTAATTGGGTTGTAATGCCACGTGCTCCAGCTCCACAGCTGGTCAGCTGTGTTCAGAGACCTTCCTGCCCCACTCGAGTTCCACACCTATGGGGCATCCCTGGGTGTGATTCCTACAGCTTCAAAGCTACAGTTTAAAAAGGAAAGTCAAAAAAACCCAAGAGAAACAGGAGCTGTTAAGAGGCAGTATTACTCTAATACTCTCTCACCTTGGAGTGTCTCAGCTTTACTTTGATGCTAAGCTCTTTAAGAGCCAAGCTGTCCAGAAGACCAGAGCAGTCAGGTCTCAGGAACATCACCTGCCACCACAACAGGGCTCCCATGCAGATCAGCTTTCCAGCCACCAACAACAGTTTGTCTGGCTGCACAAACTTGGCATTATTTAACACCAACGAGGCATAAGTATTTAAATCTAAACTTCTTGAACTGCACTGGAGACTTCCCTCTGTCAGGCCCATTCGAGGCTTTAAGTGAATATGCTCAACCACAAAGCAACTGCAGCTCCAGAACTCAGTAAGTAGCTAAGCCACTGACTCACCTCAGCAGCCATAACAACACCCTTCTTACTCTTCCCCACAACAGTTTACCAACTGTTCTTATGATTTCAGAGTCTGGTTTTCCAGAAACCACAAGACCATCATCTTCTACTAAGAACATCAGCTGCTGTACAGCTGTTCTGCACTGCTTCACAGCAGAAGTCAACAGCCTTACCCAAAGTCATGTGAACCTGGCAGTCTAGAACTTCAGAGCTTTCCTGGAAGCTGGTCCCCCAGCACAGGGGCTGGCCAAGCTCCACCAGGCTCTGCAGCAGCATGCCCAAGCAGGGCTCCCAGCTCATGAAACAACACACAAGAACTGAGGGATGATAAAGCACCCAGAGAAATTACTCAGTTTGCAGCCACATCTATAGCTCATTGGCAGTAGATACCTTTGCAGAGGCTAAAAAAATTGGCAGATATCAGGCAAGTTTCCTCTAGATTACTTCATCAAAAACTTACACATTGAAGTACACCTTACCTCTTCAAAGTAGCACAAACACCATCCTGGCTCAGTTTTGCTTCTCCACACCTTGAGACTAGTCCATGAATACACCTCCAAAGGGCAATAAATTCTCACTACATCAAGCTCATTTTTTATATTGTTTTTACCATTCCAGTTAGCTAAAGAATCACTTGCTACAGAGCAGCTTTCAGCTGTTATGCCAAAACACAGCCTTTTGGTAAGAAAAGTTTATAGACAAGAGTCTCTCAACTGATAAGCTGCTCTCTTCAGCTTAATACTTCCTTCTCCTAAACACCACCTTTAAACACCACCCAGGACAGCTCGCTCTTCCTACAGAGCTTTTATTTGTTTGTAGAACATCCGGCTCCTTAAAGCCCCTTCCCTTGCTAACTACCTTTTATTCCTTTATTGGCATCACATGTCTCATCTGTCACCCTGGACCTATTTCCCTTAAAGGAACCTGCAACTGAGTCAGTCTGAAAAGGCACTGACACAAACACACTTTTTCTGACCAAAGCACATTCTGATCCAAACCATCATCCTGATAAAATCCTACTTGCCCCAAATTATGAGAAGTTAGAGCTCCTTAATGAAACAGCAGAGATATTTTTAACGTGGTCAGAAAACCTATTTTATCTTCTGACCTTCAGCTCAGAAATAGCTGCACCATTTTTTTCAGAGACTTCCAAAAAATCACTGCACAGAGTGAACCCCTCCCTACAATTTCAGCCGCAATATTTAAAGTTTGGCATCATGGATCTAGCTGAAAATGTGGTCTCTCAACAGAAGATGTTAGACAACTGCTGCTACTCCCAGCTTCCAGCTCTGCCTGTAATAACGGGCTCGAGTGACCAGGGCCTCAGCTGTTCATCTCATTCAATGTGCCAGAAATATGCAGCAGGGAGATCTGCACTTTAATGATTTCTGTTAAAGTTGATGGCAAACACCCTTTTTCTTCCAGAACAGAAAGCAGACTGTGAAAGGGGACTCCCATTTACCTCTCCTCACAGTCTGTTGTACCCAAACAGACCCAGATTAGATTCTGAGAGCTAAGCAAGCTTTGTCATCAAGTCCTTAATGGGTTAAATACATAGCTGTGAGATACAGCACTGATTCCCCTAAGCTTCTTTCTAGATGTACTGTGTAGTAAGATCACACAGAGTAAGGGGAGCTGTATTGTTTTTCCAGCTGGCTCTTTTAGCTGAGTTATCTATTCTCTCACCAAGTTTAAGTTGTTAAATTTCATCACTTGAGCTATGCTTCTGATCTACCCTCTGCTGTGTTTCAGAAATAGGGCCACTGTCAAGAGGCTTCAGACTTCACCCAATCCAACAGTAACATGGACAGAATCATGAAGTGATGTATGATGTGAAGCAGGGTAGACTACAGTCCCTCTCATCCCCAATTTGGACCCATACCTTGCTGGCCAATCTAGGTGCTGACACTTTGTGTCACACTGACACCTTTGCAAGACCATAAAGGGACATTTTGACACCAGGTACACATCCTGATGGAAGAACCTCCAGAACAGAATGGTGAAGAAGTTTACTGCATCAGGAGATTATACTGTAAACATAATTCAAAGTTATATCAAAGTTAGATCACAAATAGAATGCAAAGCTTGTCTTATATGTAATGCCACTGGCCAGCCTGAGCAGCAAGGTACCCCAGTTCTAGTCTCAGTTCTGCCACCGTGACTCCGTTTCCCCATCTGTAAAGGTGTTGTGATAAAGTGTATCTACTTGTGTAAAATCATTTGAGACCTTTGACTGAAAAAGGCAATAGGAATGGTGTTTAGTCTTGCCATATAATGTACACCACTTAATACTGGATACAGTTAAAACTATTTAGCTGTGTAAGGTTGCTTTACAACTCCTTGCTATTGCCATGCAAATCATGGTTTGCAAAACCAGCATTTTCTGAAGGTCTGCTATGGTATCTGTGAAGTCTGGCTGGCCAAGGCTCTTAATAAGGGAGTCTGATAATATTCCTATTATTTCTACGTGTTCCTTCACAGGGAGCTGGTGGAATCCCTGATTAGAGCCCTGGTGTGGCAGTGAGCTCAGAGCAAGCAGAGACCCCGAGGCTGACATGGTGTGTCTCAAAGCACTACCAAGCTGGACTGAAATGCACTCCAGGAGGTTCACAAGGCATTCCCTTTGTTTAGAACACGTAAGAGTTGTGGATGTGCACATGTAGCTAGAATGTAGTATGCCAGAGCCACAGTAACTTCAGGACCCAAAGCAACACAAGGTCTATAGGCAAGTATACCCCCATACACAGTATATATACAAAATTAGATCGGCAATGCAACTGGAGAGAATAGAGGCCTTTCCTTATTTCCTTCAGTCACTGCAGCTCCGGCCCCCAGCCCGTGCAGGTCCCAGTCTAACGGTGCGGTGCCTTAGGAACCTCCCCAGCCCGTACCACGTGCCCACCCATGTGCACACGCCTGATGCAACCGCTGGGTGACTAAAGGGTGCAGCCTT
>NW_008614794.1:0-252 GCF_000691845.1 Merops nubicus | reverse complement strand
GTTTTCATATTTAATTTTGTAATTGTTGTTCACTAGTATTTTTTTTCTATCCTATATCTACTCTAGTGACAGTTTGCAGTCTTTTTTGTTTGTGTGCAGCACTGACAGAACTGCTTTACACTTAATTTCTCCCTCTACAACTAACAGCATTTACTTTCTTTGCTCATAACTTAGTAAATCACTCTTTATTGGGAACTGCTTGACTATATGCCTTCAAAATAAGACTCACCATTTATTTTAAAAGATTGATAT
>NW_008614793.1:0-518 GCF_000691845.1 Merops nubicus | reverse complement strand
AGGGGAAACAGAACCCCAGCTCCCAAAAAGAGTGAGGGGGAGGAACCAGGGAACTCTGGGCCAGTCAGTGTCACCCCTGTGCCCGATGGGGGCCTGGAGCAGATCCTCCTGGAGGCCCTCCCAGGACAGAGGAGAGGTGAGGAGGTGGCTGGGGACAGCCAGCGTGGCTTCACCAGGGGCCAATCCTGCCCGACCAACCTGGTGCCTTCTGTGAGAAGGTCCCAAGAGGGATGGGTGGGGGGTGAGCAGCTGATGGCATCGACCTGGACCTGAGCCAAGCCCCCGACACCGTCCCACCTGTGTCCTCCCAGTGACCCGGCCCAACGAGAACGACCCAACCAGCAGAAAGGCCAAACAGGGAGTGGAAGGTATTGAGAACGAGAAAGTCGTGACAGGAATGACTGCCGGGGGTACCAACAACTCCAGCAGCTCCCGTACAATCGACACCACCCCCAACGACCCCAGAGGAGCCACGATCCGACCCACGGCAGAGAGCCCAGGCTGCCCACGGGGGGAAC